>NC_091987.1:24900423-25200423 GCF_044704955.1 Pristiophorus japonicus | reverse complement strand
TTGAGGATATAACGAGCATGGTGGATAGAGGTGTACCGATGGGTGTGGTGTATTTAGATTTCCAAAAGGCATTCGATAAGGTGCTACACAAAAGGTTACTGCAGGTTACTAGAGGTACGCGGAGTCAGAGGAAATGTATTAGCATGGATAGAGAATTGGCTGGCGAACAGAAAGCAGAGAGTCGGGATAAATGGGTCCTTTTCGGGTTGGAAATCGGTGGTTAGTGGTGTGCCACAGGGATCGGTGCTGGGACCACAACTGTTTACAATATACATAGATGACCTGGAAGAGGGGGCAGAGTGTAGTGTAACAAAATTTGCAGATGACACTAAGATTAGTGGGAAAGCGGGTTGTGTAGAGGATACAGAGAGGCTGCAAAGAGATTTGGATAAATTAAGCGAATGGGTGAAGGTTTGGCAGATGGAATACAATGTCGGAAAATGTGAGGTCATCCACCTTGGGGAAAAAAAACAGGAAAAGGGAATATTATTTGAATGGGGAGAAATTACAACATGCTGAGATACAGAGGGACCTGGGGGTCCTTGTGCATGAATCCCAAAAAGTTAAGTTTCCAGGTGCAGCAGGTAATCAGGAAGGCGAATGGAATGTTGGCCTTCATTGCGAGACGGATGGAGTACAAAAGCAGGGAGGTCCTGCTGCAACTGTATAGGGTATTGGTAAGGCCGCACCTGGAGTACTGCATGTAGTTTTGGTCACCTTACTTAAGGAAGGATATACTGGCTTCGGAGGGGGTACAGAGACGATTCACGAGGCTGATTCCGGAGATGAGGGGGTTACCTTATGATGATAGATTGAGTAGACTGGGTCTTTACTCGTTGGAGTTCAGAAGGATGAGGGGTGATCTTGTAGAAACATTTAAAATCATGAAAGGGATAGATAAGACAGAGGCAGAGAGGTTGTTTCCACTGGTCGGGGAGACTAGAACTAGGGGGCACAGCCTCAAAATACGGGGGAGCCAATTTAAAACCGAGTTGAGAAGGAATTTCTTCTCCCAGAGGGTTGTGAATCTGTGGAATTCTCTGCCCAAGGAAGCAGTTGAGGCTAGCTCATTGAATGTATTCAAGTCACAGATAGATAGATTTTTAAGCAATAAGGGAATTAAGGGTTACGGGGAGAGGGCGGGTAAGTGGAGCTGAGTCCACGGCCAGATCAGCCATGATCTTATTGAATGGCGGAGCAGGCTCGAGGGGCTAGATGGCCTACTCCTGTTCCTAATTTTTATGTTCTTATGTTTTTATGTTCTTATGTATCCGGTTCCAATATAGTAAATGTGCCTTACATACATTATATATGGCCTCCATACACTATACACAGAGTATATGGAAGATAGGGAGTTTCTATACATTCTGTGTCGATCCTATCGTCTCTCTATACTGTGTGCGCATTCTATAGGGTTTCTATGCACACACTGCATATATACTGTATGGATTCTAAAGTATCTTTATACACATGTACTGCGGATTCTATAATCTCTCTCCATGAACACTATTTATATATATATACTGCATGGATTCTATAATCTCTCCCTTTCTCAATATATATATATATATAAATATACACGCAGTGTGGATTCTATAGTCTCTCTCTCGACATATACACACACATACACACAGAGTGGATTCTTTTCTGTATCTCTCTCTATATATATATACACACACACACACAGTGTGGATTCTATCGTCTCTCTCTCTCTATATATATATACACACACGCAGAGTGGATTCTATACTAGCTCTCTCTCTATATATATACACACACATACACAGTGTGGATTCTATACTCTCTCTCTCTCTCTATATATATATATACACACATACACACAGTATGGATTCTATAGTCTCTCTCTCTCTCTATATATATATATATATATATATACACACACACACACACAGTGCGGATTCTATAGTCTCTCTCTCTCTGTATATATATATATATATATATACACACACACACACAGTGCGGATTCTATAGTCTCTCTCTCTGTTTATATATATATATATATATACACACACATACACACAGTGTGGATTCTATAGTCTCTCTCTCTCTGTATATATATATATGTGTATACACATACACATAGTGTGGATTCTATAGTCTCTCTCTCTCTATATATACACAGAGTGGATTGTATACTCTCTCTCTCTCTATATATATATATATATATACATACACACAGTGCGGATTCTATAGTCTCTCTCTATATATATATATATACAGAGTGGATTGTATACTCTCTCTCTCTCTCTACACAGTGCGGATTCTATAGTCTCTCTCTCTATATATATATACACATATACATACACACCGTGCGGATTCTATAGTCTCTCTCTCTCTCTATACACACAATGTGGATTCTATAGTCTCTCTCTATATATATATATATATATACACACACACACAAAGTGTGGATTCTATAGTCTCTCTCTCTACATATATATATATATATATATATATAGACATACACAGTGTGGATTCTATACTCTCTCTCTCTCTCTCTATATATATATATATATACACATACATACAGTGCGGATTCTATAGTCTCTCTCTATATTTATATATATATATATATATACACATACACACAGTGTGGATTCTATAGTCTCTCTCTATATATATATATATATATATACATACAGTGTGGATTCTATAGTCTCTCTCTCTCTCCATATATATATATATATATATACATACACAGTGTGGATTCTATAGTCTCTCTCTCTCTATATATATATATATATATACATAGTGTGGATTCTATAGTCTCTCTCTCGATATATATATATATATATACATACACACACAATGTGGATTCTAACGTTTCTCTCCATTGGGTATCTACACATTATATGGGGTCTGTAGGCATGCTATGGGGTTTCTATACATTATATACCCATCTACACATTTTACAGTCATTGCACATTCGATAGGGAGGCTACACACACTATCCGATATATACACAATCTATAGGCTTTCTGTACATTCTACAGGGTGTCTATAGGGTATCGGTACCTCACGGTCCGCTCGCTGCACTGGCCGCGCGCCAATTCCGGCCAATCAGCGGCTCGCATCCCGAAACCCCGCCCCTTGTGTGTGGGGCAGGGGTTACACAGATAGGAAGGGGTGTAGGGGCTGGAGGAAGTTACAGAGATAGGGAGGGGTGTAGGGGCTGGAGGGATTTACAGAGATAGGGAGGGGTGTAGGGGCTGGAGGAGGTTACAGAGATAGGGAAGGGTGTAGGGGCTGGAGGGATTTACAGAGATAGGGAGGGGTGTAGGGGCTGGAGGGGGTTACAGAGATAGGGAGGGGTGTAGGGGCTGGAGGAGGTTACAGAGATAGGGAAGGGTGTAGGGGCTGGAGGGATTTACAGAGATAGGGAGGGGTGTAGGGGCTGGAGGGGGTTACAGAGATAGGGAGGGGTGTAGGGGCTGGAGGGGGTTACAGAGATAGGGAGGGGTGTAGGGGCTGGAGGGATTTACAGAGATAGGGAGGGGTGTAAGGGCTGGAGGGGGTTACAGAGATAGGGAGGGGTGTAGGGGCTGGACGGGGTTACAGATATAGGAGGGATGTGGGGGCTGGAGGAGGTAACAGAGATAGGGAGGGATGTAGGCATTGGAGGAGGTTACAGAGATAGGGAGGGGTGTAGGGGCTGGAGGGATTTACAGAGATAGGGAGGGGTGTAAGGGCTGGAAGGAGTTACAGAGATAGGGAGGGGGTGTAAGGGCTGGAGTGGGTTACAGAGATAGGATGGGGTGTAGCGGCTGGAGGGGGTTACAGGGATAGGGAGGGTTGTAGGAGTTGGAGGAGGTTACAGAGTTAGGGAGGGGTGTAGGGGCTGGAGGAGGTTACAGTGATAGGAAGGGGTGTAGGGGCTGGAGGAGGTTACAGTGATAGGAAGGGGTGTAGTGGCTGGAGGAGGTTACAGAGTTAGGGAGGGGTGTAGGGGCTGGAGGAGATTACAGAGATCGGGAGGGGTGTAGGGGCTCGAGGAGGTTACAGGGATAGGGAGGGGTGTAGAGGCTGGAGGAGGTCACAGAGATATGGAGGGGTGTAGGGGCTGGAGGAGGTTACAGTGATAGGAATGGGTGTAGGGGCTGGAGGAGGTTACAGTGATCGGGAGGGGTGTAGGGGCTGGAGAAGGTTACAGACATAGGGAGGAATGTAGGGGCTGGAGGAAGTTACAGAGATATGGAGGGGTGTAGGGGCTGGAGGAGGTTACAGAGATAGGGAGGGGTGTAGGGGCTGGAGGGATTTACAGAGATAGGGAGGGGTGTAAGGGCTGGAAGGAGTTACAGAGATAGGGAGGGGTGTAAGGGCTGGAGTGGGTTACAGAGATAGGGTGGGGTGTAGCGGCTGGAGGGGGTTACAGGGATAGGGAGGGTTGTAGGAGTTGGAGGAGGTTACAGAGTTAGGGAGGGGTGTAGGGGCTGGAGGAGGTTACAGTGATAGGAAGGGGTGTAGTGGCTGGAGGAGGTTACAGAGTTAGGGAGGGGTGTAGGGGCTGGAGGGGGTTACAGTGATAGGAAGGGGTGTAGTGGCTGGAGGAGATTACAGAGATCGGGAGGGGTGTAGGGGCTCGAGGAGGTTACAGGGATAGGGAGGGGTGTAGAGGCTGGAGGAGGTCACAGAGATAGGGAGGAATGTAGGGGCTGGAGGAAGTTACAGAGATATGGAGGGGTGTAGGGGCTGGAGGAGGTTACAGAGATAGTGAGGGGTGTAGGGGCTGGAGGTTACAGAGATAGGGAGGGCTGAATGGGCTGGAGGTTACAGTGATAGGGAGGGGTGTAGGGACTGGAGGTTACAGTAATAGGGAGGGGTGTAGGGGCTGGAGGAGGTTACAGAGATACGGAGGGGTGTAGGGGCTGGAGGTTCCAGAGATAGAGAGGGGTGTAGGGGTTGGTGGTTACAGTGATAGGGAGGGGTGTAGGGGCTGGAGGAGGTTACAGAGATATAGAGAGGTGTAGGGGCTGGAGGAGGTTACAGAGATAGGGAGGTTACAGAGATATGGAGTGTTTAGGGGCTGGAGGGAGTTAAAGAGATAGGGAGGGGTGTAAAGGCAGGAAGGGGTTACAGAGATAGGAGGGATGTGGGGGCTGGAGGAGGTTACAGAGATAGAACATAGGAAATAGGAGCAGGAGTAGGCCATACGGCCCCTCGAGCCTGCTCCGCCATTTAATACGATCATGGCTGATCCGATCATGGACTCAGCTCCACTTCCCTGCCCGTTCCCATAACCCCTTATCCCCTTATTGGTTAAGAAACTGTCTATTTCTGTCTTAAATTTATTCAACGTCCCAGCTTCCACAGCTCTCTGAGGCAGCGAATTCCACAGATTTACAACCCTCAGAGAAGAAATTTCTCCTCATCTCAGTTTTAAATGGGCGACCCCTCATTCTAAGATCATGCCCCCTAGTTCTAGTCTCCCCCATCAGGGGAAACATCCTCTCTGCATCCACCTTGTCAAGCTCCCTCATAATCTTATACGTTTTGATAAGATCACCTCTCATTCTTCTGAATTCCAATGAGTGGAGGCCCAACCTACTCAACCTTTCCTCATAAGTCAACCCCCTCATCCCCGGAATCAAGCTTGTGAACCTTCTCTGAACTGCCTCCAAAGCAAGTATATCCTTTCTTAAATATGGAAACCAAAACTGCACGCAGTATTCCAGGTGTGGCCTCACCAATACCCTGTACAACTGTAGCAAGACTTCCCTGCTTTTATACACCATCCCCTTTGCATTAAAGACCAGGATTCCATAGCACAGCCTAAAATACAACCCACAGCACCGTTTGTTAATTGGGGAACCGTTCCTTCTTGCACGGTCGCATCCAGCCAGAGCTCTCCCCAGTTAGGAGTAGCGGCTATTTCGTGGGAGCCGCTGCTCAGGAATCCGCACCTAGACGAGCGTGGACTCGTGGCTGGACGAGAAGAGAGCCCTGGCTGCCAAGGTGACCAGAGTCGGAGACGTACTGGATGGCTCAGAAGTGTGTAGGGGCTGAAGGGGGTTACAGAGATAGGGAGGGTGAGGGGTTGGAGCGGGTTACAGAGATAGGGAGGGTGAGGGGTTGGAGTGGGTTGCAGAGATATGGAGGGGTGTAGGGGCTGGAGGGGACTTCAGAGATAGAGAGGGGTGTAGGGGCTGGAGGGCGTTACAGAGATAGGAAGGGGTGTAGGGGCTGGAGGGGGTTACAGATATAGGGAGGGGTATAGGGGCTGGAGGAGGTTACAGAGATAGGGAGAGTGTAGGGGCTGGAGTGGATTACAAAGTTAGGGAGAAGTGTAGGACTGGAGGGTTATACAGAGACAGGGAGGAGTGTAGGGGCTGGAGGGCGTTACAGAGATAGGGAGCGGTGTAGGGGCTGCAAGGGGTTACAGATATAGGGAGGGGTGTAGGGGCTGGAGGAGGTTAAAGAGATAGGGAGGGTGTAGGGGCTGGAGTGGATTACAGAGATAGGGAGATGTGTACGACTGGAGGGTGTTACAGAGATAGGGAGGAGTGTAGGGGCTGGAGGACGTTACAGAGATAGGGAGGGGTGTAGGGGCTGCAGGGGGTTACAGAGATAGGGAGGGGTGTATGGGCTGGAGGAGGTTACAGAGATAGGGAGGGGTGTAGTGGCTGGAGGAGGTTACAGGGATAGGGAGGGGTGTCGGGACTGGAGGATGTTACAGAGATAGGGAGGGGTTTAGGGGCTGGAGGGGGTTTCAGAGATAGGGGGGGTGTAGGGTATGGAGGGGGTAACAGATAGGGAAAGGTGCAGGTGCTGGAGGAGGTGACAGAGATAGAGATGGGGTGTAGGGGCTGGAGTTTACAAAGATAGGGAGGAGTGTAGGGGCTGGAGAGGGTTACAGAGACAGGGAGTGGAGTCGGGGCTGGAGGGGGTTACTGAGATAGGAAGGGGTGTAGGGGCTGGAGGAGGTTACAGAGATAGGGAGGTGTTTAAGGGCTGGAGGGGGTTACAGAGATAGGGAGGGGTGTCGTGGCTGGAGGAGGTTCCAGAGATAGGGAAGGGTGAATGGACTGGAGGAGGTGACAGAGATAGGGAGGGTGTAGGGGCTGGAGCGGGTTTCAGAGATAGGGAGGGGTGTAGGTGCTGGAGGGTGTTACAGAGATAGGGAGGGGTGTAGGTGCTGGAGTAGGTTTATGAGATAGGATGGAGTGTAGGGGTTGGAGGGGGTTACAGAGAAAGGGATGGTTGTCGGGGCTGGAGAGGTTTACAGACACAGGGAAGGTGTAGCGGCTGGAGGAGGTTACAGAGATAGGGAGGGGTGTAGTGGCTGGAGGGGTGAGAGAGATAGGGAGGGGTGTAAGGGCTGGATGGGGTTACAGAGATAAGGAGGGCTGTCGGACTGGAGGAGGCTACAGAGATAGGGAGGGGTGCAGGGGCTGGAGGAGGTTACAGAGATAGGGAGGGGTGTAGGGGCTGGAGGTTACAGACATATGGAGGGGTGTAAGGGCTGGAGGTTACAGACATAGGGAGGGATGTAGGGGCTGGAGGGAGTTACACTAATAGGGAGGAGTGGAGGGTTGGAGGAGGTTACACAGATAGGAAGGGATGTAGGTGTTGAAGGGGGTTACAGAGATAGGGAGGGGTGTCGTGGCTGGAGCGGGTTACAGAGAAAGGGAGGGATGTAGGGGCTGGAGGTTACAGAGATAGGAATGGGTGAAGGGGCTGCACGTTACAGAGATAGCAAGTGGCGTACGGGCTGGAAAGGGTTACAGTAATAGGGAGGGGTATCGGGGCTTCAGGGGGTTACAGAGATAGGGAGGGTGCAGGGGCTGGAGGAGGTTGCAGAGATAGGCAGGTTGTAGGGGCTGGAGGAGGTTACAGAGATAGAGAGGGGTGTCGTGGCTGGAGGAGCTTACAGAGATAGGGAGGTGTGTCGGGTCTGGAGGTTACAGAGATAGAGAGGGGTGTAGGGGCTGGTGGTTACAGAGATAGGGAGGGGTGTAGGGGCTGGTGGTTACAGAGATAGGGAGGGGTGTAGGGGCTGGAGGTTACAGAGATAGGGAAGGGTGTAGGGGCTGGAGGAGGTTACAGAGATAGGGAGGGGTGTAGGGGCTGGAGGGGGTCACAGAGATAGGGAGGAGTGTAGAGGCTGGAGGAGGATACAGTGATAGGCGGGTGTAGGGACTGGAGGTGGTTACAAAGATAGGGAGGGGTTTAATGGCTGGAGGGAGTTACAGAGATAAAAGGGGTGTCGGGGCTGAAGTGGGTTACAGAGATAGGGAGTGGTGTAGGGGCTGCAGCAAGTTACAGAGATAGGGAAGGGTGTTGGGGCTGGCGGGGGTTATCGAGATAGGGAAGGGGTAGAGGCTGGAGGGGTTTCCAGAGATAGGGAGGTGTGTACTGGCTGGAGGGTGTTAATGAGAGTGGGAGGGGTGTAGGGGTGAAGGTGGCTCTAGAGATAGGGAGGCTGAAGGGGCTGGAGGTGGTTTCAGAGATTGGGAGGGGTGTAGGTGCCGGAGGGTGTTACAGAGATAGGGAGGGGGTAGGGGCTGGAGGGGGTTTCTGAGATGGGGAGGGGTGTAGAGGCTGGAGGGGATTTCAGAGATAGGGAGGGGTGTCGAGGCTGGAGGGGGGTTACAGAGACAGGGAAGCTGTAGTGGCTGGAGGAGGTTACAGAGATAGGAAGGGATGTCGGGGCTGGAGGGGGTTTCAGAGATACGGAGGGGTGTTGGATATGGAGTGGGTAACAGAGATAGGGAGGGGTGTAGGTGCTGGAGGAGGTTACAAAGATAGGGAGGGGTGCAGGTGCTGGAGGAGGTTTCAGAGATAGGGATGGGGTGTTGGGGCTGGAGTTTACGAAGATAGGGAGGGGTGTCGGGGCTGGAGGTTACAGTGATAGGAAGGGGTGTAGTGTTGGAGGAGGTTACAGAGATAGGGAGGGGTGTAGGGGCTGGCGCTTTCAGAGATAGGGAGGGTGGTAGTGTTGGAGGAGGTTACAGCGAGAGGGAAGGGTGTAGGGGCTGGAGGGTACAGAGATGGGGAGGAGTGTAGGGACTGGAGGGGGTTACAGAGATAGGGATGGGTGTAGGGGCTGGAGGGGGTTACAGAGATAGCGAGGGATGTAGAGGCTGGAGGGGATTTCAGAGATAGGGAGGCGTGTAGGGGCTGGAGGGGGTTACAGAGATAGGAAGGGGTGTAGGGCTGGAGGGGTTTACAGAGGTCGGGAGGTGAATAGGGCCGAAGGAGGTTACAGAGATAGGAGGTGTGTAGGTCTGGAGATTACAGAGATAGGGAGAGGTCTAGGGGCTGGAGGTTACAGAGATAGGGAGGAGTGTAGCGGCTGGAGGGGGTTACAGATATAGGGAGGAGTGTAGGGGCTGGAGGTTACAGTGATGGGGAGGGGTGTAGGGGCTGGAGGTTCCAGAGATCGGGAGGGGTGTAGGGGCTGGAGGAGGTTACGGACATTGGGAGGGGTGTCGGGGCTGGAGGGGTTTACAGAAATCGGGACGGGTGTAGGGGCTTGAGGAGGTAACAGATATAGGGAGGGTGTAGTGGCTGGAGTGTATTACAGAGTTAGGGAGGGGTGTAGGACTTGAGGATGTTACAGAGATAGGGAGGAGTGTAGGGGCTGCAGTGGGTTACAGAGATAGGGAGAGGTGTATGGGCAAGAGGAGGTTACAGAGATAGGGAGGGGTGTCGGGGCTGGAGGAGGTTACAGGGATAGGGAGGGGTGTATGGGTTGGAGGGGGTTTCAGAGATAGGGAAGGGTGTACGGTATGGAGTGGGTAACAGATAGGGATGGGGTGTAGGGGCTGGAGTTTACAAAGATAGGGAGGGGTGTAGGGGCTGGAGGTTACAGAGATCGGGAGGAGTGTAGGGGCTGGAGAGGGTTACAGAGATAGGGAGTGGTGTCAGGACTGGAGGATGTTACAGAGATAGGGAGGACTTTAGGGGCTGGAGGGGGTTTCAGAGATAGGGAAGGGTGTACGGTATAGAGGGGGTAACAGAGATAGGGAGCGGTGTAGGTGCTGGAGGAGGTTACAGAGATAGGGAGGGCTGCAGGTGCTGGAGGAGGTTACAGAGATAGGGATGGGGTGTAGGGTCTGGAGTTTACAAAGATAGGGAGGGGTGTAGGGGCTGGAGTGGGTTACAGAGATAGGGAGGCGTGTAGGGGCTGTAGGGGGTTACAGAGATAGGGAGCGGTGTAGTGGCTGGAGGAGGTTACAGAGATTGAGAAGTGTTGGTGCTGGAGTGTGTTACAGAGATACGGAGGGTGTAGGGGCTGGAGGGGGTTACTGAGATAGGGAGGGGTGTAGGTGCTGAAGGGCGTTAGAGAGATAGGGAGGGGTGTAGTTTCTGAAGGGGGTTACAGAGATAGGGAGGAGTGTAGGGGCTGGAGGGGGTTACAGAAATAGGGAGGGATGTAGGGGCTGGAGGGGTTACAGAGATAGGGAGGGGTGTACGGGCTGGAGGGGGTTACAGAGATAGGGAAGGGTGTAGGGGCTGGAGGTTACAGTGATGGGGAGGGGTGTAGAACCGGAGAGTGTTACAGAGATAGGGAGGAGTGTCGGGGCTGGAGGACATTACAGAGATAGGGAGGGGTGTAGGGGCTGCAGGAAGTTACAGAGTTAGGGATGGGGTGTAGGGGCTGGAGTTTACAAAGATAAGGAGGGGTGTAGGGGCTGGAGGTTACAGAGGTCGGGAGGAGTGTAGGGGCTGGAGAGGGTTACAGAGATAGGGAGTGGTGTCAGGACTGGAGGATGTTACAGAGATAGGGAGGGGTTTAGGGGCTGGAGGGGGTTTCAGAGATAGGGAAGGGTGTACGGTATAGAGGGGGTAACAGAGATAGGGAGCGGTATAGGTGCTGGAGGAGGTTACAGAGATAGGGAGGGGTGCAGGTGCTGGAGGAGGTTACAGAGATAGGGATGGGGTGTAGGGTCTGGAGTTTACAAAGATAGGGAGGGGTGTAGGGGCTGGAGAGGGTTACAGAGATAGGGAGGCGTGTAGGGGGTTACAGAGATAGGGAGCGGTGTAGTGGCTGGAGGAGGTTACAGAGATTGAGAAGTGTTGGTGCTGGAGTGTGTTACAGAGATACGGAGGGTGTAGGGGCTGGAGGGGGTTACTGAGATAGGGAGGGGTGTAGTTTCTGAAGGGGGTTACAGAGATAGGGAGGAGTGTAGGGGCTGGAGGGGGTTACAGAAATAGGGAGGGATGTAGGGGCTGGAGGGGTTACAGAGATAGGGAGGGGTGTACGGGCTGGAGGGGTTTACAGAAATAGGGAGGAGTGCAGGGCTGGAGGAGGTTACAGAGATAGGGAGGGGTGTAGAACCGGAGAGTGTTACAGAGATAGGGAGGAGTGTCGGGGCTGGAGGGGGTTACAGAGATAGGGAAGGGTGTAGGGGCTGGAGGTTACAGTGATGGGGAGGGGTGTAGAACCGGAGAGTGTTACAGAGATAGGGAGGAGTGTCGGGGCTGGAGGACGTTACAGAGATAGGGAGGGGTGTAGGGGCTGCAGCAAGTTACAGAGATAGTGAGGGTTGTATGGGCTGGAGGAGATTACAGAGATAGGGAGGGGTGTAGTCGCTGGAGGAGGTTACAGGGATCGGGAGTGGTGGAGGGGCTGGCAGGGTTACAGAGATAGGGAGGGGTGTTGAGGCTGGAGGGGGTTACAGAGATAGGGAGGAGTGTAGGGGCTCGAGGGGGTGACAGAGATAGGGAGGGGTGTAGTGGGCTGAAGGGGGTGACAAAGATAGGGAGTGCTTTAGAGGCTGGAGGAGGTTACATAGATAGGGAGGGTGTAGGGGCTGGAGGGTGTTACAGAGATAGTGAGGCGTGTAGGGGCTGGAGATGGTTACAGAAATAGGGATGGGTGTCGGGGCTGGAGGGGGTTACAGAGATAGGGAGGGGTATAGGGTGCTGGAAGGGGTTACAGAGATAGGGAGTGGTGTAGAGGCTGGAGGAGGTTACAGAGATAGGGAGGGTGTAGGGGCTGGAGATGGTTACAGAAATAGGGATGGGTGTAGGGGCTGGAGGGGGTTACAGAGATAGGGAGGAGTGTAGGGGCTGGAGGGGGTTACAGAGATAGGGAGGTGTGTAGGGCTGGAGGAGATTACAGAGATAGGGAGCGGTGTAGGGGCTGGAGGAGGTTACAGAGATAGTGAGGGGTGAGGGTCTGGAGGGGATTACAAAGATAGGGAGGGGTGTCGGGGCTGGAGGGGCTTACAGCGATAGGGAGGGATGTAGGGGCTGGAAGAGGTTACAGAGATAGGGAGTGGTGTAGGGGCTGGAGGGGGTTGCAGAGATAGGGAGGGGTGTAGGGGCTGAAGGAGGTTACAGAGATAGGGAGGTGTGTAGGGGCTGGGGGTTACAGAGATAGGGAGGGGTGTAGGGGCTGGAGGTTACAGAGATAGGGAGGGGTTTCGTGGCTGGAGGGGATTACAGAGATAGGGAGGGGTGTCGGGGCTGGAGGAGGTTACAGAGATAGGGAGGGGTGTAGGGGCTGGAGGAGGTTGCAGAGATAGGGAGGGGTGTAGGGGCTGAAGGAGGTTACAGAGATAGGGAGGTGTGTAGGGGCTGGAGTGGGTTACAGAGATAGGGAGGGGTGTAGGGGCTGGAGGAGGTTACAGAGATAGGGAAGGATGTAGGGGCTGGAGGAGGTTACAGAGATAGGGACCAGTGTAGGGGCTGGAGGGGATTACAGAGTTAGGGAGGAGTGTAGGGGCTGGAGGAGGTTACAGAGATTGGGAGAGGTGTTGGGGTTGGAGGTTACAGAGATAGGGAGGGGTGTAGTGGCTGGAGGGGATTACAGAGATAGGGAGGGGTGTAGGGGCTGGAGGGGATTACAGAGATAGAGAGGTGTGTTTTGGTTGGAGGGTGTTACAGAGAGAGGGAGGGGTGTCGGGGCTGGAGGAGGTTACAGAGATAGGGACGGTGTCGGGGCTGGAGGGGGTTACAGAGTTAGGGAAGGGTGTAGCGGCTGGAGCAGGTTACAGAGTTAGGGAGGGGTGTAGGGGCTGGAGCAGGTTACAGAGATAAGGACGGGTGTGGGGGCTGGAGGGGGTTACAGAGTTAGGGAGGGGAGTAGGGTCTGGAGGGGGTCACAGAGATATTGAGGGGTGTAGCGCCTGGAGGAGGTTACAGAGATAGGGAGGTATGTACGGGCTGAAGGGTGTTACAAAGAGAGGGAGGGGTGTAGGGGCTGGAGGAGGTTACAGAGATACAGAGGGTGTAGGGGCTGGAGGGGGTTACAGAGAGAGGGAAGGGTGCAGGTGCTGGAGGACATTACAGAGATAAGGATGGGGTGTAGGGGCTCGAGGAGGTTACAGAGAGAGGGAGGGGTGTAGGGACTGGAGGAGGTTACAGAGATAGGGAGGGGTGTAGGGACTGGAGGAGGTTACAGAAATAGGGAGGAGTGTCGGGACTGGAAGGGGTTACAGAGATAGGGAGGGGTGTTGGGGCTGGAGGTTACAGAGATACGGAGGGGTGTCGGGGCTGGAGGTTACAGAGATAGGGAGGAGTGTAGGGGCTGGAGGGGGTTACAGAGCTAGGAAGGGGTGTAGGGGCTATGGGGGTTACAGAGCTAGGGAGGGGTGTTGGGGCTATGGGGGTTACAGAGATAGGGAGGGGTGTAGGGGCTGGAGGGGGTTACAGAGATAAGGAGTTGTGTCGGGGCTGGAGGGGGTTACAGAGATAGGGAGGGGTGTAGGGGCTGCAGGAGGTTACAGAGATAAGGAGGGTGCAGGGGCTGCAGGAGGTTACAGAGATAGGGAGAAGCAGGGGCTGGAGGAGGTTACAGAGACAGGGAGGGGTGTAGGGGCTGGAGGGGGTTACAGAGATAAGGAGTTGTGTCGGGGCTGGAGGGGATTACAGAGATAGGGAGGGTGCAGGGGCTGCAGGAAGTTACAGAGATAGGGAGGGGTGTAGGGGCAGGAGGGGGTTACAGAGATAGGGAGGGGTGTAGGGGCTGGAGGGGGTTACAGAGATAGGGAGGGGTGTAGGGGCTGGAGGGGGTTACAGAGATAGGGAGGGGTGTCAGGGCTGGAGGGGGTTACAGAGATCGGGAGATGTGTAGGGGCTGGAGGGGGTTACAGAGATAAGGAGGGGTGTAGGGGTTGGAGGGGTTACAGATTAAGGAAGGTGTGATGGGGTTTGAGGCGATTACAGAGATAGGGAGGGTGCAGTGGCTGGAGGGGGTAACAGAGGTAGGGAGGGCTGTATGGGCTGGAGGAGGTAACAGAAATGGGGAGATGTGCAGGGGCTGGAGGAGGTTACAGATATAGGGAGGGGTGTCGGGGCTGGGGGGGTGTTACAGAGATAGGGAAGGCGTCGGGGCTGAAGGGGGTTACTGATTGAAATTCTTACAATTGATAGAAGCAGGTGTAAGTGGTGCTTTTATCAGCCCTACATGGGAGGCTCTGAGCAAACCAGCAATTCTCCCATTTCACTGAGCAGTCTGCATCTCTCACTCCACTTCACAAAGCAGAGATTGCATTTCAGTAATATGTCGCTCAGCCCCATTGCCGTTCCCGCTGGGGATCTGTTGTTCAAGGTGTCATGTATCTTACATTATTATATTTAACTGTATCCCAACATGCTATACATGACTGTAATAAGATATGACCTGTAACCACCAGCATACCTTACCACCAGGGGTGCACTTGCAAGAGACAGGGGAGAAGCTGGCTGGCAAAACTAAACTGGAAATGGGATGATGTCCATGCCATGTCATCAGAGGAACGGACCTCCTGCTCAACAGTTATAAAGCGATTTGAACATCTCTTTCAGCCAGGTGTGGGCACTTTCAAAGGGGCCAAAGTCAAAATCTACATCACACAGGATGCTAGACCGGTCCATCACAAGGCCAGAGCTGTACCTTATGTGATGAGGGAAAAGATTGAACACGAACTAGACAGGCTTCTGCGGGAAGGCATTATATCACCTGTGGAATTTAGCGACTGGGCAAGTCCCATCGTTCCAGTCATGAAGCCTGATGGATCCGTACGAATCTGTGGGGACTACAAATCTACCATAAACAGAGTCTCCCTACAGGACCAGTACCCGCTGCCCAGAGCGGAGGACTTATTTGCCACATTGGCTGGAGGTAAACTTTTCTCAAAATTAAACCTCACATCTGCGTATATGATGCAAGAATTGACCGAGGAATCCAAGCTACTCACCACCATCAACACACATCGAGGCCTTTTCATGTACAATCGATGCCCATTCGGCATCAGGTCGGCAGCTGCCATATTCCAGCGCAACATGGAGAGTCTGCTCAAGTCCATCCCGGGGATGGTTGTATTTCAAGACGACATACTTATCACGGGCAAGGACATCGGCTCCCATCTCCGTAATTCGGAGGAAGTACTAAAGCGGTTGGATCGGGTAGACCTACGAGTCAAGAAATCCAAGTGCCTGTTTCTCGCACCCGAGGTTGAACTTTTGAGCAGAAGGATTGCCGCTGATGGAATTCGCCCAACAGAGTCCAAAACAGAAGCAATTCGCCTGGCACCCAGGCCCCGGAATGTCTCAGAACTGCGCGCCTTTCTCAGGCTACTCAATTACTTTGGGAACTTTATGCAGAACTTAAGCACGCTGCTGGAGCCTCTCCATGTGCTACTCAGGAAGGGGTGCGATTGGTTTTGGGGGGACGCCCAGGAACGCGCCTTCAATAAGGCACGCAACCTTCTGTGTTCCAACAGTGTTTTGACTTTCTTTGACCCAGGTAAAAAGCTAGTTCTCACATGCGATGCGTCAGTATATGGGGTTGGGTGCGTTTTGCAACATGTCAATAGTGCGGGCAAATTACAACCCATAGCTTATACCTCCAGGTCACTTTCGCGGGCGGAGCGCGGGTACAGAATGGTAGCGAAGGAGGCGCTCGCGTACGTGTATGGTGTCAAAAAGATGCACCAATACCTTTTTGGGGCCAAGTTCGCGTTAGAAACCGACCACAAGCCCCTCACGTCCCTCCTATCCGAGAGCAAGGCAACAAACGCCAACGCCTCGGCGCGAATTCAACGGTGGGCACTCATGCTGGCGTCCTACGACTATACCATAAGGCATAGACCAGGCACAGACAACTGTGCAGACGCGCTCAGCAGGCTACCCCTGGCGACCACGGAAGGGTCTGATGAACAGGACTGTGAGATAGTCATGGCAATCAATGCCTTTGAGTCCACAGGTTCGCCCATGACGGCTCGCCAAATCAGAGCCTGGACAGCCAGCAACCCCACGTTATCCTTCATAAAAAGATGTGTCCTAACCGGTGACTGAGCAGAGGCTCGTGATGCCTGCCCCGGGGAATTAAAACCCTTTCACAGGCGCATGCATGAGCTATCACTACAAGCAGACTGCCTGATGTGGGGCAGCCGAGTAGTCATGCCTCTGCGAGGCAGAGAGGCATTTGTCCGGGAGCTCCACCGCGAGCACCCGTGGATCGTTCTCATGAAGGCCATAGCCAGATCCCACGTCTGGTGGCCTGGTATTGACGCGGACTTGGAGCTCTGCATCCGAATGTGCACCATTTGTGCCCAACTCAGCAATGCCCCCAGGGAGGCTCCACTGAGCCCCTGGCCTACCAAACCCCGTGGTCACGGGTGCATGTAGACTATGCGGGCACAGTCATGGACAAAATGTTCCTCGTAGTTGTAGATGCATTTTCAAAGTGGATCGAATGCACCATTTTAAACTCGAGCACAACCTCCACCACTGTGGAGAGCCTCGCAACCATGTTTGCAACGCACGGAATCCCTGACATATTGGTCAGTGACAATGGTCCGTGCTTCACCAGCGCAGAATTCCAAGACTTTATAACTGACCACGGCATAAATCACGTCAAGACGGCACCATTCCAGCCGGCCAGGCGGAGAGAGCTGTGCAAATCATTAAACAAGGCATGCTTAAAATCCAAGGTCTCACGCTGCAGGGTTGCCTGTCGTGACTGCTGTTGGCATACAGATCTCATCCGCACTCACTGACTGGGATCCCCCTCGCGCAACTGTTGATGAAAGGGACTTTAAAAACAAGGCTCTCATTAATCCTCCCAGACATGCACGAAATCGTTGAGGCAAAGCGCCGTAAGCTGACTGAGTACCATGACAGAAATTCGAGTGGGAGATGGAGTGAGATGGGGGACAAATTGTTTGTACTAAACTATGGCAGGGGTCCCAAATGGCTTGCAGGGACAGTAACTGGCAAGGAAGGAAACAGGCTACTGGTAGTACAAATGGACAATGGCAAAACCTGCCAGAGGCATGTTGACCAAAAGCAGATTTACCAACAACACTGCGGAACCAGAGGCAGACTACAATGTGGAACTAGCACCACACCTGGTGGACAGACAGCGGGAACAACCTGAGGAAAGGGCAATCCCAACAGACAGCCCAGGCGAGTCAGCAACAATCACACCATTCGAAACAGACAGCCCAGGCGAGATACCAGCAACCACACCCAAAGAAAAACAGACACCAAGGCAAACAACTGAACCACAACTCAGACGCTCCACGCGAGAGTGTAGACCACCTGAGAGACTGAACCTAAAAAGAAAATAAGACCTTGGGGGAGGGTGATGTCATGTATCTTACATTATTATATATAACTGTATCCCAACATGCTATACATGACTGTAATAAGATATGACCTGTAACCACCAGCATACCTTACCACCAGGGGTGCACTTGCAAGAGACAGGTATATAAGGACAGGTCTCAGGCAAGTGCAGCATTCCAGAACTGTGAAATAAAAGGTGCAGGTCCAGAGTGACTTTGACTTCACTACATGCCTTGTGTGAATCTGTACTGAGGGGACAGGACTTTACACAAGGTTACAGCGAGCGGATCCAAAATGGCTCGGGTTGATCCCTGATGCTCTGATTATGTTTTCTCCGTCAATTTACAAGCCAAGAAATGCAAGATGGGGGCGAAACTCCCCTGTGCCCTGATTGGGAGGGGGGTAACCTCCTGGGGGGGCGGGGGGTACCCTCCTGGGGGAGGGGGGACCTCCTGGGGGGGGTAATCTCCGGGGGGGGGGGGATGGTAACCTCCTGGGGGTGTGGGTAACCTCCTGGGGGGGGTAACCTCCTGGGGGTGTGGGTAACCTCTAGGGGGGGTAACCTCCTGGGGGTGTGGGTAACCTCCTGGGGGGGGGGTAACCTCCTGGGGGTGTGGGTAACCTCCAGGGGGGGTAACCTCCTGGGGGTGTGGGTAACCTCCAGGGGGGGTAACCTGGGGGTGTGGGTAACCTCCAGGGGGGGTAACCTCCTGGGGGTGTGGGTAACCTCCAGGGGGGGTAACCTCCTGGGGGTGTGGGTAACCTCCTGGGGGTGTGGGTAACCTCCAGGGGGGGTAACCTCCTGGAGGTGTGGGTAACCTCCAGGGGGGGGTAACCTCCTGGGGGTGTGGGTAACCTCCAGGGGGGGTAACCTCCTGGGGGTGTGGGTAACCTCCTGGGGGGGTAACCTCCTGGGGGTGTGGGTAACCTCCAGGGGGGGTAACCTCCTGGGGGTGTGGGTAACCTCCAGGGGGGGTAACCTCCTGGGGGTGTGGGTAACCTCCAGGGGGGGTAACCTCCTGGGGGTGTGGGTAACCTCCAGGGGGGTAACCTCCTGGGGGGGGTTGGGTAACCTCGGGGGGGCGGGGGGGTTATCCTGAAAGTAGTAGGCCAGGTGGATAAGGTGGTTAAGAAGGCATACGGAATGCTTGCCTTTATTTGCCGAGGCATAGAATATAAGAGCAGAGAGGTTATGCTTAACTTGTATAATACTCTGGTTAGGCCACAGCTGGAGTACTGCCTGCAGTTCTGGTCGCCGTATTATAGGAAGGACATGATTGCACTAGAGAGGGTGCAGAGGAGATTTACTAGGATGCTGCCTGGAATGGAGAATCTTGGCTATGAGGACAAATTGGATAGGCTGGGTTTGTTCTCATTGGAACAGAGGAGTTTGAGAGGAGACCTCATTGAGGTGCACAAAATATTGAAGAGCCTGGACATAATGGATAGTAAGGGTCTATTTCCATTGGTGGAGGGGTCTATTACGAGGGGGCATAGTTTTAAGGTGGTTGGTGGAAGGTTTAGAGGGGATTTGAGGGGGGTCGGGGGGGCTTCTTTACGCAGAGGGTTGTGGGGGTCTGGAACTCACTGCCTGGAAGAGGGGTGGATGCAGAAACACTCACCACTTTAAGAGTTGGTTGGATGGGCTGTAACCTGCAGGGTTACAGACCGAGAGCTGGTGAGTGGGATTAGACTGGATAACCTCCAGTTGGCTGGCACAGACATGATGGTAAGTACTGCAGGGAATTGAATACGGCCAGAGTGATCTCCTGGACTAGTTTCGATCACCTGGAGAGGAATTTTCCCAATTTTCTTTCCTCCAATTGGCCTGGATTTTTATCTGGTTTTTGCCTCTCCCAGAAGATCACATGATTCCGGTTGGGGCGGAGTGTAGAATGTTTCAGTATAAGGGGTGTTGCAGTTGTGTGAGGCAGACTGGTTGGGCTGGGTGCTCTTTGCCTTTCCGTCATTGTTCATCGGTTTATATGTAACCTTCAGGACTGCTGACCAAGGGCCGTGCGGCTGTTTGTCGGCCGGCGCGGACACGATGGGCTGAAATGGACTCCTTTTGCGCTGTAAATTTGTATGTTTCTATGTTTCCATATGGTGGTCCTTGTACATGAAACACAAGAAGTTAGCATGGAGATATTTCAAGTAATTAGGAAGCCAAATGGAATGTTGGCCTTTATTGCAATGGGGCTGGAGTATAAAAGTTGGATCTCCTGCTACAAATGTACAGGACCTTCGTAAGACCACACGTGGAGTAGTGCGTACAGTCTTGGTCTCCTTATTTAAGGAGGGATATATTTGCATTGGAGGCAGTTCAGAGAAGCTTCACAAGATTGATTTCTGAGATGAATGAGCTGTCACATGAAGGAAGGTTCAGCAGGTTGGGCCTATACTGATGGGAGTTTCGACGACTGAAAGGTGATCTTATTGAAACATATAAGATTCCGAGGGAGCTGGACAGGGTAGATGGAGAGAGGATATTTCTCCCTGTGGCGGAATCTAGAACTTGGGGGCATAGTTTCAGAATAAGGGGTCGCCCATTTAAAACATAAATGAGGAGGAGGAATTTCTTCTCTCAGAGGGTTGTAAATCTGTGGAATTCTCTTCCCCAGAGAGCTGTGGAGGCTGTGTCATTGAATATATTTAAGGTGGAGATAGACAGATTTTTGAGCGATAAGGGAATAAAGGGTTATGGGGAGCGGGCATGGAAGTGGAGCTGAGGCCAAGATCAGATCAGCCATGATCTTATTAAATGGCGGAACAGGCTTGAGGGGCCGAATGGCCGATTCCTGCTATTTCTTATGTTCATAACACAGCGAAATCTTTTACCCACACAATATATCCATTTCATTCTCAGAAGCCCCAATTGTCCCTCTGCATCCTCAGCCTTTTGGGGAAAGAGATCCAGATTTCACAAGCTTTTGAAAGTTTCAGATGTGTGCAAACAAGAAACAACAAGAAAAGCAACAGGTCGGTGGACCAGCAAATAAGTTTCAGAATTCCTTTAATGAATAACTAATTAATCGGAAAATAATTCGATGGATAGAAAATATCAGCGCCACCCAAACTTTCTTGGCCATGGCTCAGTTGGTAGAACTTTCATTTCTGAATCAGAAGGTCAGAGGTTGCAGTCCCACTTCACAACCTTGAACCCCACAAATCACGCTGCAATCCTTGCTGTTATTACTGAGGGAGTGTTGCACTGTCAGAGGTGACATCTTTCTCATAAGATGTTAAACTCAGGCCGCAAGTGCCTTCTGAGGGGGTCGGGATGCAGAATGAACAAAGGAGATTTAACTATTGAACACAGAGGGGTGAATGGACAGAGCAGATAGAGGAAAGTCATGGGCTGCAGGAGGATATCAATCTACTGGTCAGGTGGGCAGAGCAGTGGCAAATGGAATTTAATTCAGAGAAGTGTGAGGTGATGCACTTTGGGGAGGGCTAATAAGGAAAGGGTATACACATTAAGCGGTAGGCCACTTAATAGTGGAGATGAACAAAGGGACCTTGGAGTGCTTGTCCACAGATCCCTGAAAGTAACAGGCCAGGTGGATAAGGTGGTTAAAAAGGCATACGGAATGCTTGTCTTTATTGGCCGATGCATAGAATATAAGAGCAGGGAGGTTATGCTTAAATTGTATAATACTTTGGTTAGGCCACAGCTGGAGTACTGCGTGCAGTTCTGGTCGCCGTATTATAGGAAGGACATGATTGCGCTCGAGAGTGCGCAGTGAAGATTTACTAGGATACTGCCTGGAATGGAGAATCTTAGTTATGAGGACAGATTGGATAGGCTCGGTTTGTTCTCATCGGAACAGAGGAGGTTGAGAGGAGACCACATCGAGGTGTACAAAATATTGAGGGGCCTGTACATAGTGGATAGTAAGGGCCTATTTCCATTGGTGGAGGAGGCTATTCAACATCCAGCGGTATTCAACATTTAGGAAGGATAGACAGAGAGGAAAAGGAGACGGGATGGCGTTGCTGGTTAAAGAGGAAATTAATGCAATAGTAAGGAAGGACATTGGCTTGGATGATGTGGAATCGGTATGGGTGGAGCTGTGGAATACCAAAGGACAGAAAACGCTGGTGGGAGTTGTGTACATGCCACCAAAAGTAGTAGTAAGGTTGGGGACAGCATCAAGCAAGAAATAAGGGATGTGTGCAATAAAGGTACAGCAGTTATCATGGGCAACTTTAATTTACATATAGATTGGGCTAACCAAACTGGTAGCAATGTGGTAAAGGAGGATTTCCTGGAGTGTATTAGGATGGTTTTCCTGACCAATATGTCAAGGAACCAACAAGAGAGCTGGCCATCCTAGATTGGGTTAATGTGCAATGAGAAGGGACTAATTAGCAATCTTGTGCGAGGCCCCTTGGGGAAGAATGACCATAATATGGTAGAATTCTTTATTAAGATGGAGAGTGACACAGTTAATTCAGAAACTAGGGTCCTAAACTTAAGGAAAGCTAACTTCGACGGCATGAGGCATTAATTGGCAAATGATACTTAAAGTGTTGACGGTGGATAGGTAATGGCAAACATTTAAAGATCACATGGATGAACTTCAATAATTGAACATCCCTGTCTGGAGTAAAAATAATACAGGAAAGGTGGCTCAACCGTGGCTAACAAGGGAAATTGAGGATAGTGTTAGATCCAATGAAGAGGCATATAAATTGGCCAGTAAAAGCAGCAAACCTGAGGACTGGGAGAAATTTAGAATTCAACAGAGGAGGACAAAGGGTTTAATTAGGAGGGGGAAAATAGAGTACGAGAGGAAGCTTGCCGGGAACATAAAAACTGACTGCAAAAGCTTCTATAGATATGTGAAGAGAAAAAGATTAGTGAAGACAAACGTAGGTCCCTTGCAGTTGGACTCAGGTGAATTAATAATGGGGAACAAAGAAATGGCAGACCAATTGAACAAATACTTTGGTTCTGTCTTCACGAAGGAAGACACAAATGACCTTCTGGATGTACTAGGGGACCGAGGGTCTAGTGAGAAGGAGGAACTGAAGGATATCCTTATTAGGCGGGAAATTGTGTTCGGGAAATTGATGGGATTGAAGGCCGACAAGTCCCCGGGGCCTTATTGTCTGCATCCCAGAGTACTTAAGGAGGTGGCCCTCGAAATAGTGGATGCATTGGTGATCATTTTCCAACAGTCTATCGACTCTGGATCAGTTCCTATGGACTGGAGGATAGCTAATGTAACACCACTTTTTAAAAAAGGAGGGAAACAGAAAACGGGAAATTATAAACCGGTTAGCCTGACATCAGTAGTGGGGAAAATGTTGGAATCAATTATTAAGGATGAAATAGCAGAGCATTTGGAAAGCAGCGACAGGATTTGTCAATGAACTTGTGAAAGGGAAATCATGCTTGACAAATCTTCTGGAAATTTTGAGGATGTAGCTAGTAGAGTGGACAAGGGAGAACCAGTGGATGTGGTATATTTGGACTTTCAAAAGGCCTTTGACAAGGTCCCACATAAGAGATTGGTGTGCAAAATCAAAGCACACAGTATTGGGGGTAATGTACTGGTGTGGATAGAGAATTCGTTGGCAGACAAGAAGCAGAGAGTCGGGATAAACGGGTCCTTTTCGGAATGGGAGGCAGTGACTCGTGGAGTGCTGCAGGGCTCAGTGCTGGTACCCCAGCTCTTTACATAGAAACATAGAAACATAGAAAATAGGTGCAGGAGTAGGCCATTCGGCCCTTCGAGCCTGCACCACCATTCAATAAGATCATGGCTGATCATTCCCTCAGTACCCCTTTCCTGCCTTCTCTCCATACCCCTTGATTCCCTTAGCCGTAAGGGCCATATCTAACTCCCTCTTGAATATATCCAATGAACTGGCATCAACAACTCTCTGCGGCAGGGAATTCCATAGGTTAACAACTCTCTGAGTGAAGAAGTTTCTCCCCAACTCAGTCCTAAATGGTATACCCCTTATCCTAAGACTATGCCCCCTGGTTGTGAACTTCCCCAATATCGGGAACATTCTTCCAACATCTAACCTGTCCAGTCCCATCAGAATCTTGAACGTTTCTATGAGATCCCCTCTCATCCTTCTAAACTCCAGTGAATAAAGGCCCAGTTGATCCAGTCTCTCCTCATATGACAGTCCCGCCATCCCCAGAATCAGTCTGGTGAACCTTTGCTGCACTCACTCAATAGCAAGAATGTCCTTCCTCAGATTAGGAGACCAGAACTGTACACAATATTCCAGGTGAGGCCTCACTAAGGCCCTGTACAACTTCAGTAAGACCTCCCTGCTCCTATACACAAATCCCCTAGCTATGAAGGCCAACATACCATTTGCCTTCTTCACCGCCTGCTGTACCTGCATGCCAACTTTCAGTGACTGATGAACCATGACACCCAGGTCTCGTTGTACCTCCCCTTTTCTTAATCTGCCGCTATCCAGATAATATTCTGCCTTCGTGTTTTTGCCCCCAAAATGGATAACCTCACATTTATCCACATTATACTGCATCTGCCATGCATTTGCCCACTCACTAATCTGTCCAAGTCAACCTGCAGCCTCTTAGCATCCTCCTCACAGCTCACACCGCCACCCAGTTTAATGTCATCCGCAATCTTGGAGATATTACACTCAATTCCTTCATCTAAATCGTTAATGTATATTGTAAAGAGCTGGGGTCCCAGCACTGAGCCCTGCAGCACCCCACTAGTCACTGCCTGCCATTCTGAAAAGGACCCATTTATCCCTACTCTCTGCTTCCTGTCTGTCAACCGGTTCTCTAACCACGTCAGTACATTACCCCCAATATCATGCGCTTTCATTTTGCACACCAATCTCTTGTGCGGGACCTTGTCAAAAGCCTTTTGAAAGTCCAAATACACCACATCCACTGGTTCTCCCTTGTCCATTCTGCTAGTTACATCCTCAAAAAATTCCAGAAGATTCGTCAAGCATGATTTCCCTTTTTAGTAAATCCATGCTGACTTGGACCAATCCTATCACTGCTATCCGAATGCTCTGCTATTTCATCCTTAATAATTGATTCCAACATTTTCCCCACTACTGATGTCAGGCTAACTGGTCTATAATTACCTGCTTTCTCTCTCCCTCCTTTATTAAAAAGTGGTGTTGCATTAGCTAACCTCCAGTCTATAGGAACTGATCCAGAGTCGATAGACTGTTGGAAAATGATCACCAATGCATCCACTATTTCTAGGGCCACTTCCTTAAGCACTCTGGGATGCAGACTATCAGGTCCCGGGGATTTATTGGCTTTCAATCCCAATAGTTTCCCAAACACAATTTCCTGCCTAATAAGGATATCCTTCAGTTCCTCCTTCTCACTGGACCCTCGGTCCCCTAGTACAATCGGCAGGTTATTTGTATCTTCCTTCGTGAAGACAGAACCAAAGTATTTATTTAATTGGTCTGCCATTTCTTTATTCCCCATTATAAATTCACCTGAATCCGACTGCAAGGGACCTACATTTGTCTTTACTAATCTTTTTCTCTTCACATATTTATAGAAGCTTTTGCAGTCAGCTTTTATGTTCCCTGCAAGCTTCCTCTCGTAATCTATGTTCCTCCTCTTAATTAAACCCTTAGTCTTCCTCTGTTGAATTCTAAATTTCACCCAGTATTCAAGTTTGTTGCTTTTTCTAGCCAAATTATATGCCTCTTCCTTGGCTTTAACACTATCCTTAATTTCCCTTGTTAGCCACGGTTGAGCCACCTTCCCCGTTTTATTTTTTACTCCAGACAGGGATGTACAATTGCTGAAGTTCATCCATGTCAACTTTAAATGTTTGCCATTGCTTATCCACCATCAACCCTTTAAGTATCCTTTGCCAGTCAATTCTAGCCAATTCACACCTCATACTGTCAAAGTTACTTTTCCTTAAGTTCAGGACTCTAGTTCCTGAATTAACTGTGTCACTCTCCATCTTAATAAAGAATTCTACCATATTATGGTCACTCTTCCCCAAGGGGCCTCACACAACAAGGTTGCTAATTAGTCCCTTCTCATTACACATCACCCAGTCTAGGATGGCCAGCCCTCTAGTTGGTTCCTCGACATACTGGTCTCGAAAACCATCCCTAATACACTCCAGGAAATCCCCCTCCAACGCATTGCTATCAGTTTGGTTAGCCCAATCAATATGTAGATTAAAGTCGCCCATGATAACTGCTGTACCTTTATCGCACACATCCCTTATTTCTTGTTTGATGCTGTCCCCAACCTCACTACTACTGTTTGGTGGTCTGTACACAACTCCCACTAGCGTTTTCTGCCCTTTGGTATTCTGTAGCTCCACCCATACCGATTCCACATCATCCAGGTTAATGTCCTTCCTTACAATTGCATTAATTTCCTCTTTAACCAGCAATGCCACCCCGCCTCCTTTTCCTTTCTGTCTATCATTCCTAAATGTTGAATACCCCTGGATGTTGAGCTCCCAGCCTTGGTCACCCTGGAGCTATGTCTCCGTAATGCCAATTACATCATTCACGTTAACTGCTATCTGCGCAGTTAATTCGTCCACCTTATTCCGAATACTACTCACATTGAGGCACAGAGCCTTCAGGCTTGTCTTTTGAAAACACTTTGTCCCTTTAGAATTTTGCTGTAAGGTGGCCCTTTTTGTTTTTTGCCTTGGGTTTCTCTGCCCTCCACTTTTACTGTTCTCCTTTCTATCTTTTGCTTCTGACTCCATTTTATTTTCCTCTGAATCCCTGCATAGGTTCCCATCCCTCTGCCATATTAGTTTAATTCCTGCCCAACAGCACTAGCAAACACTCCCCCTAGGACATTGGTTCCGGTCCTGCCCAGGTGCAGACCGTCCCAATATACATTAACGATTTGGATGAAGGAATATAGTGTAATATCTCCAAGTTTGCAGATGACACTAAACTGGGTGGCGGTGTGAGCTGTGCGGAGGACACTAAGAGGGTGACTTGAACAGAATAGGTGAGTGGGCAAATGCATGGCAGCTGCAGTATAATGTGGATAAATGTGAGGTTATCCACTTTGGTGGCAAAAACACAAAGGCAGAATATTATCTGAATGGTGGCAGATTAGGAAAAGGGGAGGTGCAACGAGACCTGGGTGTCATGGTTCATCAGTCATTGAAAGTTGGCATGCAGATACAGCAGGCGGTGAAGAAGGCATATGGCTTGTTGGCTTTCATAGCTAGGGGATTTGAGTATAGGAGCAGGGAGGTCTTACTGCAATTGTACAGGGCCTTAGTGAGGCCTCACCTGGAATATTGTGTTCAGTTTTGGTCTCCTAATCTGAGGAAGGACGTTCTTGCTATTGAGGGAGTGCAGCGAACGTTCACCAGACTGATTCCAGGGATGGCTTGACTGACATGTGAGGAGAGACTGAATCAACTGGGCCTTTATTCACTGGAGTTTAGAAGGATAAGAGGGAATCTCATAGAAACGTATAAGATTTTGGCGGGACGGGACAGGTTAGATGCGGGAAGAATGTTCCCGATGTTGGGGAAGTCCAGAACCAGGGGACACAATCTTAGGATAAGGAGTAGGCCATTTAGGACTGAGATGAGGAGAAACTTTTTCACTCAGAGAGTTGTTAACCTGTGGAATTCCCTGCCGCAGAGAGTCATTGATGCCAGTTCATTGGATATATTCAAGAGGGAGTTAGATATGGCCCTTACGGCTAAAGGGATCAAGGGGTATGGAGAGAAAGCAGGAAAGGGGTACTGAGGTGAATGATCAGCCACTCCTATCTATTCCCCTTACAATAGAGTCCTCTACCACTATAGCTCTCCCACTCTTTTTTCCGCCCTTCTGTGCAGCAGAGCCACCCATGGTGCCATGAACCTGGCGGCCGCAACCGAGACTCCAGGATGGTATGTTGCCTCCCTGGTGCAAGGGTCAAGGATGTCTCGGAGTGGCTGCAGAGCATTCTGGCGAGGGAAGGTGAACAGCCAGTTGTCGTGGTACATGTAGGTACCAACGATATAGGTAAGAAACGGGAAGAGGTCCTACAAGCTGAATTTAGGGAGCTAGGAGTTAAATTAAAAAGTAGGACCTCAAAGGTAGTAATCTCTGGATTGCTACAAGTGCCACATGCTAATCAGAGTAGAGGGAGCAGGATAGTTAGAATAAATACGTGGCTTGAGCAGTGATGCAAGAGGGAGGGATTCAAATTCCTGGGACATTGGAACCGGTTCTGGGGGAAGTGGGACCTGTATAAAAGGGACAGTCTGCACTTGGGCAGGACTGGAACTGATGTCCTGGGGGTAACATTTGCTAATGCAGTTTGGAGTGTTTAAACTAATATGGCAGGGGGATGGGAACCTATGCAGCGAGACAGGGCGAAGTAATATGGAGTCAGAAACAGATGGTAGAAAGGTAAGAAGCAATAGTGGAAGGCCGAGTAAACAAAGGCAAGAAACAAAAAGGGCCACACTACATGATAATTCTAAAAGGACAAAGGGTGTTAAAAAAACAAGCCTGAAGGCTTTGTGTCTTAATGCAAGGAGTATCCTTAATAAGGTGGATGAATTAACTATGCAAATAGATGTTAACAGATATGATGTGATTGGGATTACAGAGACGTGGCTCCAGGATGATCAGGGCTGGGAACTCAACATCCATGGGTATTCAACATTCAGGAAGGATAGAATAAAAGGAAAAGGAGGTGGGGTAGCATTGCTGGTTAAAGAGGAGATTAATGCAATAGTTAGGAAGGACATTAGCTTGGATGTTGTGGAATCTATATGGGTAGAGCTGCAGAACACCAAAGGGCAAAAAACATTAGTGGAAGTTGTGTACAGACCTCCAAACAGTAGTAGTGATGTTGAGGAAGGCATCAAACAGGAAATTGGGGGTGCATGCAATAAAGGTGCAGCAGTTATCATGGGTGAATTTAATATGCATATAGATTGGGCTAATCCAATACGGTGGAGGAGGATTTCCTGGAGTGCATAAGGGATGGTTTTCTAGACCAGTATGTCGAGGAACCAACTAGGGGGGAGGCCATCTTAGACTGGGTGTTGTGTAATGAGAGAGGATTAATTAGCAATCTCGTTGTGCGAGGCCCCTTGGGGAAGAGTGACCATGATATGGTGGAATTCTACATTAGGATGGAGAATGAAACAGTTAATTCAGAGACCATGGTCCAGAACTTAAAGAAGGGTAACTTTGAAGGTATGAGACGTGAATTGGCTAGGATAGATTGGCGCATGATACTTAAGGGGTTGACAGTGGATGGGCAATGGCAGACATTTAGAGACCGCATGGATGAACTACAACAATTGTACATCCCAGTCTGGCGTAAAAATAAAAAAGGGAAGGTGGCTCAACCCGTGGCTATTAAGGGAAATCAGGGATAGTATTAAAGCCAAGGAAGTGGCATACAAATTGCCCAGAAATAGCAGTGAACCCAGGGACTGGGAGAAATTTAGAACTCAGCAGAGGAGGACAAAGGGTTTGATTAGGGCAGGGAAAAGAGAGTACGAGAGGAAGCTTGCAGGGAACATTAAGACGGACTGCAAAAGCTTCGATAGATATGTAAAGAAAAAAAGGTTAGTAATCCATTGGTGGAGGGGTCTATTACCAGGGGGCATAGTTTTAAGGTGGAAGGTTTAGAGGAGATTTGAGCGGGGGGGGGGGGGTTCTTTACGCAGAGGGTTGTGTGGATCTGGAACTCACTGCCTGGAAGAGTGGTGGATGCAGAAACCCTCACCACTTTGAAGAGATGGTTGGATGGGCACTTAAAGTGCAGTAACCTGCCGGGTTATGGACCTAGAGCTGGTAATTTGGATTAGAGTGTATGACCTTTTGTTGGACGGAGCAGATATAATGGTAAATACTGCAGGGAATAGAATACGGCCAGGGTGTGATCTCCTGGACTAGTGTTGATCGCCTGGATGGGTCAGAGAGGAATTTTCCCAGATTTTTTCTCCCAATTGGCCTGGGTTTTTATCTGGTTTTTGCCTCTCCCAGGAGACCACATGGCTCCGGTTGGGGTGGAGTGTAGAATGTTTCAGTATAAGGGTTGTCACAGTTGTGTGAGGCGGACTGGTTAGGCTGGGTGCTCTTTACCTTTCTGTCATTGTTCATAGGTTTATATGTGTTAGCGTTAGTGTTTTCTCAGAAGAATCACTCAACACTCAGAGTCGGTTCCAACGCCTGGCGGCCTTTATTACGCTCAGCGGGGAGGAAAACTCAGGACCGTATCCAGGTTTCTCTCCACAGAACAAAGGGTTACATTCACTTTTATATGTTTCACAACAGTTACAAACAGTTTACTACAGTTACACAGCCCATAACGGCTGGACACAAGCCAATCACAACGATTATAGATTACATATAGGTTCTTTTAACCCAATAGAATTCCCCTCGTGTCTCGGGAACCATATGTTCGATTATTGTCAGCTTGGGCTGATTGATGACTTTACTATAGGAGATAGGTTCTCTCCCTAGTTCTTTCATCTGGGAGAAATAATTGGTTTATAACCTTGTTTACAGGAGATGGTTTCCCTCTTATCTTTCTTCCTGGGGAATTAATTGGTTTATGGCCTTGAATACGGGAGATGGGTTCTCTCCTCATTATTTTTATCCTGCATCCAAGGCATTCCTATAGTGGGCCTCACAGGGTTATTGCTCGGTCATTGAACATTCAAAACTTCACAGCTTGACTACCTGATTTCCCATCATGCCTGGGCAGCCATTTTATGTCTGGCCACTTTAAACTTATATGCGTTTAGATATATCTAGCAGGTGCCTAATGTCTAGTGTTCTGGTATATTCTAAAGGTGCCTACCTCCTACAACAATATGTAACCTTCAGGGCTACTGCCCAAGGGCCGTGCGGCTCTTTGTCAGCCGGCGCGGATTCTATGGGCCGAAATAGCCTCCTCCTGCGTTGTAAATTTCTATGTTTCTATGTTTCTATATGGTGGTCCTTGTACATGAAACACAAAAAGTTAGCATGGAGATATAGCAAGTAATTAGGAAGCCAAATGGAATGTTGGCCTTTATTGCAATCTGTCTTTCCTACACTGAGGGAACGGTAATGGCCATAGCAAGTAGACGGAGCTTGAGACGCTGGTTTAGTTTGGGGGTGATGATCGGTTGAAGGAATTGGTGTCTTTCTCAGATTGATTAATGAGAGCTGTCTATTGGGTTTTGGAGTTGCTGGTTGTTTTACGGACACATAGGGGAGGGAGGGGAGGAGACGACTGGGTCGATGTGCACCACTTACCACAGAGCCGGTGGATCTGATTCTGGATTTTGGCAATGACAAAGATTGGGATCAGAGCGCTGACAATATGGTAAAAGAAGGAGGTGAAGTAAATGCTCACATAATAAAGGGTCAGGAGGTCGAGGAATAAATCGGCAATGAATTGGTGAGCAGGCAGCTGAGGTGGAGAAGCCAGAGGCAATTGACCATTACAATTACCGAGTGCTAACGGGTGACTCCTTGAGTTGCCAATGGAGGTGGCGAGTCTCTCGCATCTTCTGTTGTGTTTGTACAAGGACAGGACGATCCAGAAACAGGCCAGTGACATGCAGACACAAGGGGTGACCTCTTCCACTGTGACTTCCATGAGCAGATAGATATTGAGGCTGACGCTGACGGCAGAATAGAAGACGATGGAATCCATGAGGATTTCCCTTGGTTGTTGGTCAGGCGCGTTGTGTGCGGGGTTGGGTGGTGGCCATGTGTTCCACACTGTGGTAGTTGATTGACCCCAGGCTGCAGCCCAGGAGGACCACAGCCCCGATCAGAACGTGGATGTGCCTGGCCATGTGCAGCGAAAGCCTCAGCAGGCGAGGGTGGGGGATGCTGTGGACTTTCAGGCAACAGAAGGAGCAGAGGAGGACGGTGAGCCAGAAGCTGCAGGTCTCGGTGGCGATGGACAGGGAGTTGGACAGGGCCATTCCAAATGAAGCATAACTCTGGGAGTCCCAGGCCGATCTGCTCACAATGATTGTGATGGTGGCGATATTGGCCACGGCGAGACTGCTGACGGTCAGATCTACAGAGTTTCTGCAGCTCTTCAATCCCTGTCTCACGGTTAACGGGATGAGCAGGTTCAATGACACTCCCACCGCATCCACTGCTGCCAAAATAATGGTCTCCGGGTAAAAAACCATGATCCCCAAACCTGCCCAGTACAAAAGATCGCAGAGTTAAAGCATTGAGCGATGGGGCCACACCGCCAAGAACAGCCAGAAGACTTTGACGCTAATAGAACCAGCGGCTAACTCCTTTTTAGATCAGCCACACCTGGTATCAAACTCGCTTAAAAGAACATTCTAACCCCGATAGAGTGAGCTTTACTTTACACCGAGCAACACTGAAACACTGAGACACAAGGTTTGAAGCGTTCCCTATCATCCTATGTGTACTGTACATGTACAGGGGACACTGGCACACAAACCAGCAAGGTAGCAGACGGAGTGAAGCGTTTCCCTTTTCACCCTGTGTACTTTGAGCTGACACTGAGACACACACCAGAGCTGAGTGATTTGTTCCGTATTACCCGCTGTATACTGAACATGTACAGGAGACACTGACACACGTACAGTACCAGCCCTGACACAATCATTCCCTTTCAGAGCTTTCTTTCATTACAGATTTTTTTGAGAGGAATAGAATTCAAATTTAAACAACCCCAGGTGAGAGTGTGAACTCCGATTTTCTGTATAATTAAGTCCAGCCATCCGGCCAGCAAAGTGACCATACCAGACCTGACAATGGCTGATTTGTGAAGAGACAAACACGACAGAAAAAGAAACAGAATGTGGGTCTTTCATTGGGCCTTAGGTGTTGTATATGGCACCCTCTCGTGTTCCTTCATGTGTTTTCAGACTTAGAGCTGAGTCAGACATGGCGAACCATTTCATTCTCTCAGGATATTTATTGTAAACAACTTCAATCATATCTAGGTGTGAGGGACACAATATAATTCAAATCCTATTGAATAAAACAAATCCTCCCTCTCCGCAAAATACCATCTTCCAGATAACACAGAGTACCACAGTGCCACAATATCACAATGCAGCAATACCACAATGCCACAATGTTACAATGCAGCAATACCACAATACCACAATACCACAATGCCACAATGTCACAACATCACAATACCACAATGTCACAAAGTCACAATATCACAGTCTCACAATGTCACGATGCCACAATGTCACAATGTCACAATGCCACAATGTCACAACATCACAATACCACAATGTCACAATGTCACAATATCACAGTCTCACAATGTCACAATGCCACAATGTCACAACGCCACAATGTCACAATGTCACGATGCTACAATGTCACAATACCACAATGCCACAATGTCAAATTGTCACAATGCCACAATGCCACAATGTCACAATGTCAAAATGAGACAATGTCACAATGTCACAATGCCACAATGTCACAATGACACAATGTCACAATGCCACAATGTCACAATGCCACAATGTCACAATGCCACAATGTCACAATGTCACAATACTACAATGCCACAATGTCACAATGTCAAAATGCCACAATATCACAATGCCACAATGTCACAATGTCACAATGTCACAATACTACAATGCCACAATGCCACAATGTCACAATGCCACAATGTCACAATGCCACAATGCCACAATGTCACAATGTCACAATGCTACAATGTCACAATACCACAATGCCACAATGTCAAAATGCCACAATGTCAAATTGTCACAATGCCACAATGCCTCAATGTCACAATGTCAAAATGACACAATGTCACAATGCCACAATGCCACAATGCCACAATGTCACAATGTCAAAATGACACAATGTCACAACGCCACAATGCCACAATGCCACAATGTCAAAATGCCACAATGTCACAATACCACAATGCCACAATGTCACAATGTCACAATGCCACAATGCCACAATGCCACAATGTCAAAATGCCACAATGCCACAATGTCAAATTGTCACAATGCCACAATGCCACAAGGTCACAATGTCAAAATGACACAATGTCACAATGTTACAATGCCACAATGTCAAAATGCCACAATGTCACAATGTCATAATGCCACAATGTCACAATGTCACAATGCCACAATGTCACAATGTCAAAATGCCACAATGTCACAATGTCACAATGCCACAATGTCACAATGTCACAATGTCACAATGCCACAATGCCACAATGTCAAAATGCCACAATGTCACAATGTCACAATGCCACAATGTCACAATGTCACAATGTCACAATACAACAATGCCACAATGTCAAAATGCCACGATGTCACAATGTCACAATGTCACAATGCCACAATGCCACAATGTCACAATGCCACAATGTCAAAATATCACAATGCCACAATGTCACAATGACAAAATGCCACAATGTCACAATGTCACAATGTCACAATGCTACAATGTCACAATGCCACAATGTCAAAATGTCACAATGCCACAATGTCACAATGCCACAATGCTACAATGTCACAATGTCAAAATGCCACAATGTCACAATGTCACAATACTACAATGCCACAATGTCACAATGTCACAAGACTACAATGCCACAATGTCACAATGTCACAATGTCAAAATGACACAATGTCACAATGTCACAATACCACAATGCCAAAATGTCACAATGTCACAATGCCACAATGTCACAATGCCACAATGTCACAATGTCACAATGTCACAATGCCACAATGTCACAATGCCACAATGTCACAATGTCAAAATGACACAATGTCACAAATTCACAATACCACAATGCCAAAATGTCACAATGCCACAATGTCACAATACCACAATGCCAAAATGTCACAATGTCAAAATGACACAATGCCACAATGCCACAATGCCATAAGGTCACAATGCCACAGTACCACGATACCGCAATGTCACAATGTCACAATGCCACAATGTCACAATTCCACAATCCCACAATGTCACAATGTCACAATATCACAATACCACAATGTCACAATGTCACAATGCCACAATGTCACAACATCACAATCCCACAATGTCACAATGTTACAATAGCACAATGTCACAATACCACAATGTCACAATACCACAATGTCACAATGTCACAATGTCACAATGTCACAATGCCACAATGTCACAATGTCAAAATGCCACAATGTCATAATGTCACAATGCCACAATGCCACAATGTCACAATGTCAAAATATCACAATGTCACAATGTCACAATGTCACAATGCCACAATGCCACAATGTCACAATGTCACAATGCCACAATGCTACAATGTCACAATGTCACAATGCCACAATGTCACAATGTCAAAATGCCACAATGTCACAATGTCACAATACTACAATGCCACAATGTCACAATGTCACAAGACTACAATGCCACAATGTCACAATGTCACAATGTCAAAATGACACAATGTCACAATGTCACAATGCCACAATGACACAATGTCACAATGTCACAATACCACAATGACAAAATGTCACAATGCCACAATGTCACAATGCCACAATATCACAATGTCACAATGACACAATGCCACAATGTCACAATGTCAAAATGACACAATGTCACAAATTCACAATACCACAATGCCAAAATGTCACAATGCCACAATGCCACAATGTCACAATGACACAATGTCACAATGTCACAATACCACAATGCCAAAATGTCACAATGCCACAATGTCACAATACCACAATGCCAAAATGTCACAATGCCAAAATGTCACAATACCACAATGTCACAATGTCAAAATGACACAATGCCACAATGCCACAATGCCATGTCGTCACAATGCCACAGTACCACGATACCGCAATGTCACAATGTCACAATGCCACAATGTCACAATTCCACAATCCCACAATGTCACAATGTCACAATATCACAATACCACAATGTCACAATGTCACAAAATCACAATACTACAATACCACAATGTCACAATTTCACAATGCCACAATGTCACAACATCACAATACCACAATGTCACAATGTCACAATAGCACAATGTCACAATACCACAATGTCACAATACCACAATGTCACAATACCACAATATCACAATGTCGCAACATCACAATGCCATAATATCACAATGCCACAATATCACAATTTCACAATGCCACAATATCAAAATGCCACCATATCACAATTTCACAATATCACGATGCCACAATGTCACAATGCCATGATATCACAATGCCACAATATCACAATGTCACAATGTCAAAATGCCACAATGTCACAATACCACAATGTCACAATGCCACAATGCCACACAATGCCACAATGTACAATGTCACAATGTCACAATGCCACACAATGCCACAATGTACAATGTCACAATATCACAACATCACAAAGTCACAATGTCTCAATGTCACAATGCCACAATGACACAATGCCACAATATCACAATCAGAATGCCACAATGTCAAAATGTCACAATGTCACAATATCACAACACCACAATGTCACAATGTCTCAATGTCACAATGCCACAATGACACAATGCCACAATATCACAATCAGAATGCCACAATGTCAAAATGTCACAATGCCACAATGCCACAATGTCACAATGCCACAATGCCACATGGTAACAACGCCACAATGACACAATTTCACAACACCACAATGTCATAATGCCACAATGCCACAATGACAAAATGTCACAATGCCACAATGTCACAATGCCACAATATCACAATGTCACAATGTCACAATGCCACAATGTCACAATGTCAAATGACACAATGTCACAAAACCACAATACCAAAATGTCACAATGCCACAATGCCACAATGTCACAATGATACAATGTCACAATGTCACAATACCACAATGTCACAATGTCACAATGCCACAATGTCACAATACCACAATGCCAAAATGTCACAATGACAAAATGTCACAATACCACAATGTCACAATGTCAAAATGACACAATGCCACAATGCCACAATGCCATAAGGTCACAATGCCACAGTACCACGATACCACATTGTCACAATGTCACAATGCCACAATGTCACAATTCCACAATCCCACAATGTCACAATGTCACAATATCACAATACCACAATACCACAATGTCACAATGTCACAATGCCACAATGTCACAACATCACAATACCACAATGTCACAATGTCACAATAGCACAATGTCACAATACCACAATGTCACAATACCACAATGTCACAATGTCACAATGTCACAATATCACAATACAACAATGTCACAATACCACAATGTCACAATACCACAATGTCACAATAGCACAATGTCACAATACCACAATGTCACAATGTCACAATGTCACAATACCACAATGTCACAATACCACAATGTCACAATACCACAATATCACAATGTCGCAACATCACAATGCCACAATTTCACAATGCCACAATATCACAATTTCACAATGCCACAATATCAAAATGCCACCATATCACAATTTCACAATATCATGATGCCACAATGTCACAATGCCATGATAACACAATGCCACAATATCACAATGTCACAATGTCAAAATGCCACAATGTCACAATACCACAATGTCACAATGCCACAATGTCACAATGCCACAATGTCAAAATGACACAATGTCACAATGCCACAATGTCACAATGTCACAATGTCACAATACTACAATGCCACAATGCCACAATGTCACAATGTCACAATGCCACAATGCCACAATGTCACAATGTCACAATGCTACAATGTCACAATACCACAACGTCAAAATGCCACAATGTCAAATTGTCACAATGCCACAATGTCACAATGTCAAAATGACACAATGTCACAATGCCACAATGCCACAATGTCACAATGTCAAAATGACACAATGTCACAACGCCACAATGCCACAATGCCACAATGCCACAATGTCAAAATGCCACAATGTCACAATGTCACAATGCCACAATGTCACAATGTCACAATGTCACAATACAACAATGCCACAATGTCAAAATGCCACGATGTCACAATGTCACAATGTCACAATGCCACAATGCCACAATGTCACAATGCCACAATGTCAAAATATCACAATGCCACAATGTCACAATGACAAAATGCCACAATGTCACAATGTCACAATGTCACAATGCTACAATGTCACAATGCCACAATGTCAAAATGTCACAATGCCACAATGTCACAATGCCACAATGCTACAATGTCACAATGTCAAAATGCCACAATGTCACAATGTCACAATACTACAATGCCACAATGTCACAATGTCACAAGACTACAATGCCACAATGTCACAATGTCACAATGTCAAAATGACACAATGTCACAATGTCACAATACCACAATGCCAAAATGTCACAATGTCACAATGCCACAATGTCACAATGCCACAATGTCACAATGTCACAATGTCACAATGCCACAATGTCACAATGCCACAATGTCACAATGTCAAAATGACACAATGTCACAAATTCACAATACCACAATGCCAAAATGTCACAATGCCACAATGTCACAATACCACAATGCCAAAATGTCACAATGTCAAAATGACACAATGCCACAATGCCACAATGCCATAAGGTCACAATGCCACAGTACCACGATACCGCAATGTCACAATGTCACAATGCCACAATGTCACAATTCCACAATCCCACAATGTCACAATGTCACAATATCACAATACCACAATGTCACAATGTCACAATGCCACAATGTCACAACATCACAATCCCACAATGTCACAATGTTACAATAGCACAATGTCACAATACCACAATGTCACAATACCACAATGTCACAATGTCACAATGTCACAATGTCACAATGCCACAATGTCACAATGTCAAAATGCCACAATGTCATAATGTCACAATGCCACAATGCCACAATGTCACAATGTCAAAATATCACAATGTCACAATGTCACAATGTCACAATGCCACAATGCCACAATGTCACAATGTCACAATGCCACAATGCTACAATGTCACAATGTCACAATGCCACAATGTCACAATGTCAAAATGCCACAATGTCACAATGTCACAATACTACAATGCCACAATGTCACAATGTCACAAGACTACAATGCCACAATGTCACAATGTCACAATGTCAAAATGACACAATGTCACAATGTCACAATGCCACAATGACACAATGTCACAATGTCACAATACCACAATGACAAAATGTCACAATGCCACAATGTCACAATGCCACAATATCACAATGTCACAATGACACAATGCCACAATGTCACAATGTCAAAATGACACAATGTCACAAATTCACAATACCACAATGCCAAAATGTCACAATGCCACAATGCCACAATGTCACAATGACACAATGTCACAATGTCACAATACCACAATGCCAAAATGTCACAATGCCACAATGTCACAATACCACAATGCCAAAATGTCACAATGCCAAAATGTCACAATACCACAATGTCACAATGTCAAAATGACACAATGCCACAATGCCACAATGCCATGTCGTCACAATGCCACAGTACCACGATACCGCAATGTCACAATGTCACAATGCCACAATGTCACAATTCCACAATCCCACAATGTCACAATGTCACAATATCACAATACCACAATGTCACAATGTCACAAAATCACAATACTACAATACCACAATGTCACAATTTCACAATGCCACAATGTCACAACATCACAATACCACAATGTCACAATGTCACAATAGCACAATGTCACAATACCACAATGTCACAATACCACAATGTCACAATACCACAATATCACAATGTCGCAACATCACAATGCCATAATATCACAATGCCACAATATCACAATTTCACAATGCCACAATATCAAAATGCCACCATATCACAATTTCACAATATCACGATGCCACAATGTCACAATGCCATGATATCACAATGCCACAATATCACAATGTCACAATGTCAAAATGCCACAATGTCACAATACCACAATGTCACAATGCCACAATGCCACACAATGCCACAATGTACAATGTCACAATGTCACAATGCCACACAATGCCACAATGTACAATGTCACAATATCACAACATCACAAAGTCACAATGTCTCAATGTCACAATGCCACAATGACACAATGCCACAATATCACAATCAGAATGCCACAATGTCAAAATGTCACAATGTCACAATATCACAACACCACAATGTCACAATGTCTCAATGTCACAATGCCACAATGACACAATGCCACAATATCACAATCAGAATGCCACAATGTCAAAATGTCACAATGCCACAATGCCACAATGTCACAATGCCACAATGCCACATGGTAACAACGCCACAATGACACAATTTCACAACACCACAATGTCATAATGCCACAATGCCACAATGACAAAATGTCACAATGCCACAATGTCACAATGCCACAATATCACAATGTCACAATGTCACAATGCCACAATGTCACAATGTCAAATGACACAATGTCACAAAACCACAATACCAAAATGTCACAATGCCACAATGCCACAATGTCACAATGATACAATGTCACAATGTCACAATACCACAATGTCACAATGTCACAATGCCACAATGTCACAATACCACAATGCCAAAATGTCACAATGACAAAATGTCACAATACCACAATGTCACAATGTCAAAATGACACAATGCCACAATGCCACAATGCCATAAGGTCACAATGCCACAGTACCACGATACCACATTGTCACAATGTCACAATGCCACAATGTCACAATTCCACAATCCCACAATGTCACAATGTCACAATATCACAATACCACAATACCACAATGTCACAATGTCACAATGCCACAATGTCACAACATCACAATACCACAATGTCACAATGTCACAATAGCACAATGTCACAATACCACAATGTCACAATACCACAATGTCACAATGTCACAATGTCACAATATCACAATACCACAATGTCACAATACCACAATGTCACAATACCACAATGTCACAATAGCACAATGTCACAATACCACAATGTCACAATGTCACAATGTCACAATACCACAATGTCACAATACCACAATGTCACAATACCACAATATCACAATGTCGCAACATCACAATGCCACAATATCACAATGCCACAATATCACAATTTCACAATGCCACAATATCAAAATGCCACCATATCACAATTTCACAATATCATGATGCCACAATGTCACAATGCCATGATATCACAATGCCACAATATCACAATGTCACAATGTCAAAATGCCACAATGTCACAATACCACAATGTCACAATGCCACAATGTCACAATGCCACAATGTCAAAATGACACAATGTCACAATGCCACAATGTCACAATGTCACAATGTCACAATACTACAATGCCACAATGTCACAATGTCAAAATGCCACAATGTCACAATGCCACAATGTCACAATGTCACAATGTCACAATACTACAATGCCACAATGTCACAATGTCAAAATGCCACAATATCACAATGCCACAATGTCACAATGTCACAATATCACAATACTACAATGCCACAATGCCACAATGTCACAATGTCACAATGCCACAATGTCACAATGCCACAATGCCACAATGTCACAATGTCACAATGCTACAATGTCACAATACCACAATGTCAAAATGCCACAATGTCAAATTGTCACAATGCCACAATGTCACAATGTCAAAATGACAAAATGTCACAATGCCACAATGCCACAATGTCACAATGTCAAAATGACACAATGTCACAACGCCACAATGCCACAATGCCACAATGTCAAAATGCCACAATGTCACAATACCACAATGCCACAATGTCACAATGTCACAATGCCACAATGCCACAATGTCAAAATGCCACAATGTCACAATGCCACAATGTCAAATTGTCACAATGTCACAATGTCAAAATGACACAATGTCACAATGTTACAATGCCACAATGTCAAAATGCCACAATGTCACAATGTCATAATGCCACAATGTCACAATGTCACAATGTCACAATGCCACAATGTCACAATGTCAAAATGCCACAATGTCACAATGTCACAATGCCACAATGTCACAATGTCACAATGTCACAATGGCACAATGTCACAATGTCACAATGCCACAATGCCACAATGTCAAAATGCCACAATTTCACAATGCCACAATGTCACAATGTCACAATGTCACAATACAACAATGCCACAATGTCACAATGTCAAAATGCCACAATGTCACAATGTCACAATGCCACAATGTCAAAATGTCACAATGCCACAATGTCACAATGCCACAATGCTACAATGTCACAATGTCAAAATGCCACAATGTCACAATGTCACAATACTACAATGCCACAATGTCACAATGTCACAAGACTACAATGCCACAATGTCACAATGTTAAAATGACACAATGCCACAATGTCAAAATGACACAATGTCACAAATTCACAATACCACAATGCCAAAATGTCACAATGCCACAATGTCACAATACCACAATGCCAAAATGTCACAATGTCAAAATGACACAATGCCACAATGCCACAACGCCATAAGGTCACAATGCCACAGTACCACGATACCGCAATGTCACAATGTCACAATGCCACAATGTCACAATGCCACAATGTCACAATGTCACAATGCCACAATGTCACAATGTCACAAAGTCACAATGTCACAATGCCACAATGTCATAATACCACAATGTCACAATACCACAATGTCACAATGTCACAATGTCACAATGCCACAATGTCACAAAGTCACAATGTCACAATGCCACAATGTCATAATGTCACAATGCCACAATACCACAATGTCACAATGTCAAAATATCACAATGTCACAATGTCACAATGCCACAATGACACAATGTCACAATGTCACAATGCCACAATGCTACAATGTCACAATGTCACAATGCCACAATGTCACAATGTCAAAATGCCATAATGTCACAATGTCACAATACTACAATGCCACAATGTCACAATGTCACAAGACTACAATGCCACAATGTCACTATGTCACAATGTCAAAATGACACAATGTCACAATGTCACAATGCCACAATGTCACAATGACACAATGCCACAATGTCACAATGTCAAAATGACACAATGTCACAAATTCACAATACCACAATGCCAAAATGTCACAATGCCACAATGCCACAATGTCACAATGACACAATGTCACAATGTCACAATACCACAATGCCAAAATGTCACAATGCCACAATGTCACAATACCACAATGACAAAATGTCACAATGCCACAATGTCACAATGCCACAATATCACAATGTCACAATGTCACAATGCCACAATGTCACAATGTCAAAATGACACAATGTCACAAAACCACAATACCAAAATGTCACAATGCCACAATGCCACAATGTCACAATGATACAATGTCACAATGTCACAATACCACAATGTCACAATGTCACAATGCCACAATGTCACAATACCACAATGCCAAAATGTCACAATGACAAAATGTCACAATACCACAATGTCACAATGTCAAAATGACACAATGCCACAATGCCACAATGCCATAAGGTCACAATGCCACAGTACCACGATACCACATTGTCACAATGTCACAATGCCACAATGTCACAATTCCACAATCCCACAATGTCACAATGTCACAATATCACAATACCACAATACCACAATGTCACAATGTCACAATGCCACAATGTCACAACATCACAATACCACAATGTCACAATGTCACAATAGCACAATGTCACAATACCACAATGTCACAATACCACAATGTCACAATGTCACAATGTCACAATATCACAATACAACAATGTCACAATACCACAATGTCACAATACCACAATGTCACAATAGCACAATGTCACAATACCACAATGTCACAATGTCACAATGTCACAATACCACAATGTCACAATACCACAATGTCACAATACCACAATATCACAATGTCGCAACATCACAATGCCACAATTTCACAATGCCACAATATCACAATTTCACAATGCCACAATATCAAAATGCCACCATATCACAATTTCACAATATCATGATGCCACAATGTCACAATGCCATGATAACACAATGCCACAATATCACAATGTCACAATGTCAAAATGCCACAATGTCACAATACCACAATGTCACAATGCCACAATGTCACAATGCCACAATGTCAAAATGACACAATGTCACAATGCCACAATGTCACAATGTCACAATGTCACAATACTACAATGCCACAATGCCACAATGTCACAATGTCACAATGCCACAATGCCACAATGTCACAATGTCACAATGCTACAATGTCACAATACCACAACGTCAAAATGCCACAATGTCAAATTGTCACAATGCCACAATGTCACAATGTCAAAATGACACAATGTCACAATGCCACAATGCCACAATGTCACAATGTCAAAATGACACAATGTCACAACGCCACAATGCCACAATGCCACAATGCCACAATGTCAAAATGCCACAATGTCACAATACCACAATGCCACAATGTCACAATGTCACAATGCCACAATGCCACAATGTCAAAATGCCACAATGTCACAATGCCACAATGTCAAATTGTCACAATGCCACAATGCCACAATGTCACAATGTCAAAATGTCACAATGTTACAATGCCACAATGTCAAAATGCCACAATGTCACAATGTCATAATGCCACAATGTCACAATGTCACAATGTCACAATGCCACAATGTCACAATGTCAAAATGCCACAATGTCACAATGTCACAATGCCACAATGTCACAATGTCACAATGTCACAATGCCACAATGTCACAATGTCACAATGCCACAATGCCACAATGTCAAAATGCCACAATTTCACAATGCCACAATGTCACAATGTCACAATGTCACAATACAACAATGCCACAATGTCACAATGTCAAAATGCCACAATGTCACAATGTCATAATGTCACAATGTCACAATGCCACAATGTCAAAATGTCACAATGCCACAATGTCACAATGCCACAATGCTACAATGTCACAATGTCAAAATGCCACAATGTCACAATGTCACAATACTACAATGCCACAATGTCACAATGTCACAAGACTACAATGCCACAATGTCACAATGTCACAATGTCAAAATGACACAATGCCACAATGTCAAAATGACACAATGTCACAAATTCACAATACCACAATGCCAAAATGTCACAATGCCACAATGTCACAATACCACAATGCAAAAATGTCACAATGTCAAAATGACACAATGCCACAATGCCACAACGCCATAAGTTCACAATGCCACAGTACCACGATACCGCAATGTCACAATGTCACAATGCCACAATGTCACAATGCCACAATGTCACAATGCCACAATTTCACAATGTCACAATGTCACAATGTCACAATGCCACAATGTCACAAAGTCACAATGTCACAATGCCACAATGTCATAATACCACAATGTCACAATACCACAATGTCACAATGTCACAATGTCACAAAGCCACAATGTCACAAAGTCACAATGTCACAATGCCACAATGTCATAATGTCACAATGCCACAATACCACAATGTCACAATGTCAAAATATCACAATGTCACAATGTCACAATGCCACAATGCCACAATGTCACAATGTCACAATGCCACAATGCTACAATGTCACAATGTCACAATGCCACAATGTCACAATGTCAAAATGCCACAATGTCACAATGTCACAATACTACAATGCCACAATGTCACAATGTCACAAGACTACAATGCCACAATGTCACTATGTCACAATGTCAAAATGACACAATGTCACAATGTCACAATGCCACAATGTCACAATGACACAATGTCACAATGTCACAATACCACAATGACAAAATGTCACAATGCCACAATGTCACAATGCCACAATATCACAATGTCACAATGACACAATGCCACAATGTCACAATGTCAAAATGACACAATGTCACAAATTCACAATACCACAGTGCCAAAATGTCACAATGCCACAATGCCACAATGTCACAATGACACAATGTCACAATGTCACAATACCACAATGCCAAAATGTCACAATGCCACAATGTCACAATACCACAATGCCAAAATGTCACAATGCCAAAATGTCACAATACCACAATGTCACAATGTCAAAATGACTCAATGCCACAATGCCACAATGCCATGTCGTCACAATGTCACAATATCACAATACCACAATGTCACAATGTCACAAAATCACAATACCACAATACCACAATGTCACAATGTCACAATGCCACAATGTCACAACATCACAATACCACAATGTCACAATGTCACAATAGCACAATGTCACAATACCACAATGTCACAATGCCACAATGTCACAACATCACAATACCACAATGTCACAATGTCACAATAGCACAATGTCACAATACCACAATTTCACAATACCACAATGTCACAATACCACAATGTCACAATACCACAATATCACAATGTCGCAACATCACAATGCCACAATATCACAATGCCACAATATCACAATTTCACAATGCCACAATATCAAAATGCCACCATATCACAATTTCACAATATCACGATGCCACAATGTCACAATGCCATGATATCACAATGCCACAATATCACAATGTCACAATGTCAAAATGCCACAATGTCACAATACCACAATGTCACAATGCCACAATGCCACACAATGCCACAATGTACAATGTCACAATGTCACAATGCCACAATGCCACACAATGCCACAATGTACAATGTCACAATATCACAACACCACAAAGTCACAATGTCTCAATGTCACAATGCCACAATGACACAATGCCACAATATCACAATCAGAATGCCACAATGTCAAAATGTCACAATGTCACGATATCACAACACCACAATGTCACAATGTCTCAATGTCACAATGCCACAATGACACAATGCCACATCACAATCAGAATGCCACAATGTCAAAATGTCACAATGCCACAATGTCACAATGCCACAATGCCACATGGTAACAACGCCACAATGCCACAATTTCACAACACCACAATGTCATAATGCCACAATGCCACAATGACAAAATGTCACAATGCCACAATGTCACAATGCCACAATATCACAATGTCACAATGTCACAATGCCACAATGTCACAATGATACAATGTCACAATGTCACAATACCACAATGTCACAATGTCACAATGCCACAATGTCACAATGTCACAAAACCACAATACCAAAATGTCACAATGCCACAATGCCACAATGTCACAATGATACAATGTCACAATGTCACAATACCACAATGTCACAATGTCACAATGCCACAATGTCACAATACCACAATGCCAAAATGTCACAATGACAAAATGTCACAATACCACAATGTCACAATGTCAAAATGACACAATGCCACAATGCCACAATGCCATAAGGTCACAATGCCACAGTACCACGATACCACATTGTCACAATGTCACAATGCCACAATGTCACAATTCCACAATCCCACAATGTCACAATGTCACAATATCACAATACCACAATACCACAATGTCACAATGTCACAATGCCACAATTTCACAACGCCACAATGTCACAATGCCACAATGTCACAATGCCACAATGCCACAATGCCACAATTTCACAACGCCACAATGTCACAATGCTACAATGTCACAATGCCACAATGCCACAATGTCACAATGCCACAATGTCACAATGTCACAATGTCACAATATCACAATACCACAATGTCACAATACCACAATGTCACAATACCACAATGTCGCAACATCACAATTCCACAATATCACAATGCCACAATATCACAATTTCACAATGCCACAATATCAAAATGCCACCATATCACAATTTCACAATATCATGATGCCACAATGTCACAATGCCATGATATCACAATGCCACAATATCACAATGTCACAATGTCAAAATGCCACAATGTCACAATACCACAATGTCACAATGCCCCAATGCCACACAATGCCACAATGTACAATGTCACAATATCACAACACCACAATGTCACAATGTCTCAATGTCACAATGCCACAATATCACAATTAGAATGCCACAATGTCAAAATGTCATAATGCCACAATGTCACAACGCCACAATGCCACAATTTCACAACACCACAATGTCACAATGCCACAATGCCACAATGTCACAATGTCACAATTTCACAACGCCACAAGGTCACAATGCCACAATGTCACAATTTCACAACGCCACAATGTCACAATGCCACAATGCCACAATGTCACAATGCCACAATGCCACAATGTCACAATGCCACAATGTCACAATGTCACAATGCCACAATGCCACAATGTCACAATGCCACAATGCCACAATGTCACAATGCCACAATGTCACAATGTCACAATGCCACAATGTCACAATGCCACAATGCCACAATTTCACAACGCCACAATGTCACAATGCCACACTGTCACAATGTCACAATGCCACAATGTCACAATGTCAAAATGACACAATGCCACAATGTCACAATACCACAATGCCAAAATGTCACAATGCCACAATGTCACAATTTCACAACGCCACAATGTCACAATGCCACAATGCCACAATGTCACAATGCCACAATGCCACAATGTCACAATGCCACAATGTCACAATGTCACAATGCCACAATGCCACAATGTCACAATGCCACAATGCCACAATGTCACAATGCCACAATGTCACAATGTCACAATGCCACAATGTCACAATGCCACAATGCCACAATTTCACAACGCCACAATGTCACAATGCCACACTGTCACAATGTCACAATGCCACAATGTCACAATGTCAAAATGACACAATGCCACAATGTCACAATACCACAATGCCAAAATGTCACAATGCCACAATGCCACAATGTCACAATACCACAATGCCAAAATGTCACAATGCCACAATGCCACAATGTCACAATACCACAATGCCAAAATGTCACAATGTCACAATGCCACAATGTCACAATGTCAAAATGACACAATGTCACAGATTCACAATACCACAATGCCAAAATGTCACAATGCCACAATGCCACAATGTCACAATGACACAATGTCACAATGTCACAATATCACAATGCCAAAATGTCACAATGCCACAATGTCACAATACCACAATGCCAAAATATCACAATGCCAAAATGTCACAATACCACAATGTCACAATGTCAAAACGACACAATGCCACAATGCCACAATGCCATAAGGTCACAATGCCACAGTACCACGAGACCGCAATGTCACAATGTCACAATGCCACAATGTCACAATTCCACAATCCCACAATGTCACAATGTCACAATATCACAATACCACAATGTCACAATGTCACAATATCACAATACCACAATACCACAATGTCACAATGTCACAATGCCACAATGTCACAACATCACAATACCACAATGTCACAATGTCACAATAGCACAATGTCACAATACCACAATGTCACAATACCACAATGTCACAATGTCACAATATCATAATACCACAATGTCACAATACCACAACGTCACAATGTCACAATGTCACAATAGCACAATGTCACAATACCACAATGTCACAATACCACAATGTCACAATGTCACAATGTCACAATATCACAATACCACAATGTCACAATACCACAATGTCACAATACCACAATATCACAAAGTCGCAACATCACAATGCCACAATATCAAAATGCCACCATATCACAATTTCACAATATCATGATGCCACAATGTCACAATGCCATGATATCACAATGCCACAATATCACAATGTCACAATGTCAAAATGCCACAATGTCACAATACCACAATGTCACAATGCCACAATGCCACACAATGCCACAATGTACAATGTCACAATATCACAACACCACAATGTCACAATGTCTGAATGTCACAATGCCACAATATCACAATCAGAATGCCACAATGACAAAATGGCATAATGCCACAATGTCACAATGCCACAATGTCACAATTTCACAACGCCACAATGTCACAATGCCACAATGCCACAATGCCACAATGTCACAATGCCACAATGCCACAATGTCACAATGCCACAATGCCACAATGTCACAATGCCACAATGTCACAATGCCACAATGCCACAATTTCACAACGCCACAATGTCACAATGCCACAATGTCACAATGCCACAATACCACAATTTCACAACGCCACAATGTCACAATGCTACAATATCACAATGCCACAATGCCACAATGTCACAATGCCACAATGTCACAATGTCACAATGTCACAATGTCAAAATGACACAATGCCACAATGTCACAATACCACAATGCCAAAATGTCACAATGCCACAATGCCACAATGTCACAATGTCACAATACCACAATGCCAAAATGTCACAATGCCACAATGCCACAATGTCACAATACCACAATGCCAAAATGTCACAATGTCACAATGCCACAATGTCACAATGTCAAAATGACACAATGTCACAGATTCACAATACCACAATGCCAAAATGCCAAAATGTCACAATGCCACAATGCCACAATGTCACAATACCACAATGCCAAAATGTCACAATGCCACAATGCCACAATGTCACAATACCACAATGCCAAAATGTCACAATGTCACAATGCCACAATGTCACAATGTCAAAATGACACAATGTCACAGATTCACAATACCACAATGCCAAAATGTCACAATGCCACAATGTCACAATGACACAATGTCACAATGTCACAATACCACAATGCCAAAATGTCACAATGCCACAATGTCACAATACCACAATGCCAAAATATCAGAATGCCAAAATGTCACAATACCACAATGTCACAATGTCAAAATGACACAATGCCACAATGCCACAAGGTCACAATGCCACAGTACCACGATACCGCAATGTCACAATGTCACAATGCCACAATGTCACAATTCCACAATCCCACAATGTCACAATGTCACAATATCACAATACCATAATGTCACAATGTCACAATATCACAATACCACAATACCACAATGTCACAATGTCACAATGCCACAATGTCACAACATCACAATGTCACAATGCCACAATGTCACAATAGCACAATGTCACAATACTACAATGTCACAATACCACAATGTCACAATGTCACAATATCACAATACCACAATACCACAATGTCACAATACCACAATGTCACAATACCACAACATCACAATGTCATAATGTCACAATAGCACAATGTCACAATACCACAATGTCACAATGTCACAATAGCACAATGTCACAATACCACAATGTCACAATACCACAATGTCACAATGTCACAATGTCACAATATCATAATACCACAATGTCACAATACCACAATGTCACAATGCCACAATATCACAATCAGAATGCCACAATGTCAAAATGTCATAATGCCACAATGTCACAACGCCACAATGCCACAATTTCACAACACCACAATGTCACAATGCCACAATGCCACAATGTCACAATGTCACAATTTCACAATGCCACAATGTCACAATGCCACAATGCCACAATGTCACAATGCCACAATGTCACAATGTCACAATGTCACAATACCACAATGCCAAAATGTCACAATGCCACAATGCCACAATGTCACAATACCACAATGCTAAAATGTCACAATGCCACAATGCCACAATGTCACAATACCACAATGCCAAAATGTCACAATGTCACAATGCCACAATGTCACAATGTCAAAATGACACAATGCCACAATGTCACAATACCACAATGCCAAAATGTCACAATGCCACAATGCCATAATGTCACAATACCACAATGCCAAAATGTCACAATGTCACAATGCCACAATGTCACAATGTCACAATGTCACAATGCCACAATGTCACAATGTCAAAATGACACAATGCCACAATGTCACAATACCACAATGCCAAAATGTCAAAATGACACAATGCCACAATGTCACAATGTCACAATGTCACAATGTCACAATGCCACAATGTTTCAATATCACAATGTCACAATGTCACAACGTCACATTGCCACAATATCACAAAGTAAATGTCACAATGTCACAATATCACAATGCCACAATATCACAATGTCACAATGTCAGAATGCCACAATATCACAATGCCACAATATCACAATATCACAATGCCACAATGTCACAATGTCACAATGCCACAATGTCACAATGCCACAATGTCACAATGCCACAATATCACAATCAGAATGCCACAATGTCAAAATGTCATAATGCCACAATGTCACAACGCCACAATGCCACAATTTCACAACACCACAATGTCACAATGCCACAATGTCACAATGCCACAATGTCACAATTTCATAATGCCACAATGTCACAATGCCACAATGCCACAATGTCACAATGCCACAATGTCACAATTTCACAACGCCACAATGCCACAATGTCACAATGCCACAATGCCAAAATGTCAAAATGACACAATGCCACAATGTCACAATGCCACAATGCCACAATGTCACAATACCACAATGCAAAAATGTCACAATGTCACAATGCCACAATGTCACAATGTCAAAATGACACAATGCCACAATGTCACAATACCACAATGCCAAAATGTCACAATGCCACAATGCCACAATGTCACAATACCACAATGCCAAAATGTCACAATGTCACAATGCCACAATGTCACAATGTCACAATGTCACAATGCCACAATGTCACAATGTCAAAATGACACAATGCCACAATGTCACAATACCACAATGCCAAAATGTCAAAATGACACAATGCCACAATGTCACAATACCACAATGCCAAAATGTCACAATGCCACAATGCCACAATGATACAATATCACAATGTCACAATGTCAAAATAACACAATGTCACAATGCCACAATGTCACAATGTCACAATGCCACAATGTCAAAATGACACAATGTCACAATGTCACAATACCACAATGCCAAAATGTCACAATGCCACAATGCCACAATGTCACAATATCACAATGTCACAATGTCAAAATGACAAAATGTCAAAATGTCACAATGCCACAACACCACAATGTCACAATATCACAATGTCACAATGTCACAATGTCACAATGGCACAATGCCACAATGTCACAATGGCACAATGCCACAATGTCACAATGCTACAATATCACAATGTCACAATGTCACAATGTCAAAATGACACAATGTCACAGATTCACAATACCACAATGCCAAAATGTCACAATGCCACAATGCCACAATGTCACAATGACACAATGTCACAATGTCACAATACCACAATGCCAAAATGTCAAAATGACACAATGTCACAATACCACAATGTCAAAATGTCACAATGTCACAATGACACAACGCCACATTGCCACAATATCACAATGTCACATTGTCACAATGCCACAATGGCACAATATCACAATGCCACAATGTCACAATATCACGATGCCACAATGTCACAATGCCATGATATCACAATGCCACAATATCACAATGTCACAATGTCACAATGCCACAATGTTTCAATATCACAATGTCACAATGTCACAACGTCACATTGCCACAATATCACAAAGTAAATGTCACAATGTCACAATATCACAATGCCAGAATATCACAATGTCACAATGTCAGAATGCCACAATATCACAATGCCACAATATCACAATATCACAATGCCACAATGTCACAATGTCACGCCACAATGTCACAATGCCACAATGTCACAATGCCACAATATCACAATCAGAATGCCACAATGTCAAAATGTCATAATGCCACAATGTCACAACGCCACAATGCCACAATTTCACAACACCACAATGTCACAATGCCACAATGCCACAATGTCACAATCTCACAATTTCACAACGCCACAATGTCACAATGCCACAATGCCACAATGTCACAATGCCATAATGTCACAATTTCACAATGCCACAATGTCACAATGCCACAATGCCACAATGTCACAATGCCACAATGTCACAATTTCACAACGCCACAATGCCACAATGTCACAATGCCACAATGCCACAATGTCACAATGCCACAATGTCACAATGCCACAATGTCACAATGTCACAATGCCACAATGTCACAATGCCACAATCTCAAAATATCACAATGCCACAATACCACAATGTCACAAAAGCACAATGTCACAATGCCACAATAAAACAATGCCACAATATCACAATGTCACAATGTCACAATATCACAATACCACAATGCCACAATGTCACAAAAGCACAATGTCACAATGTCACAATGCCACAATGCCACAATATCACAATGTCACAATAGCACAATATCACAATATCAGAAAAGCACAATGTCACAATGTCACGATGTCACAATGCCACAATATCACAATGTTACAATGTCACAATGCCACAATATCACAATATCACAAAAGCACAATGTCACAATGTCGCAATATCACAATGTCACAATGTCACAATACCACAATATCACAATGTCACAATGCCACAATGTCACAATGCCACAATGTCACAATGCCACAATATCACAATGTCACAATGTCGCAATGTCACAATGCCGCAATGCCACAATGCCACAATGCCACAATGCCACAATGTTTCAATATCACAATGTCACAATGTCACAACGTCACATTGCCACAATATCACAAAGTAAATGTCACAATGTCACAATATCACAATGCCACAATATCACAATGTCACAATGTCACAATGCCACAATATCACAATACCACAATGTCACAATACCACAATGTCACAATACCACAACATCACAATGTCATAATGTCACAATAGCACAATGTCACAATACCACAATGTCACAATACCACAATGTCACAATGTCACAATGTCACAATATCATAATACCACAATGTCACAATACCACAATGTCACAAAACCACAATATCACAATGTCGCAACATCACAATGCCACAATATCACAATGCCACAATGTCACAATACCACAATGTCACAATGTCACAATAGCACAATGTCACAATACCACAATGTCACAATACCACAATGTCACAATGTCACAATGTCACAATATCATAATACCACAATGTCACAATACCACAATGTCACAATGCCACAATATCACAATCAGAATGCCACAATGTCAAAATGTCATAATGCCACAATGTCACAACGCCACAATGCCACAATTTCACAACACCACAATGTCACAATGCCACAATGCCACAATGTCACAATGTCACAATTTCACAATGCCACAATGTCACAATGCCACAATGCCACAATGTCACAATGCCACAATGTCACAATGTCACAATGTCACAATACCACAATGCCAAAATGTCACAATGCCACAATGCCACAATGTCACAATACCACAATGCTAAAATGTCACAATGCCACAATGCCACAATGTCACAATACCACAATGCCAAAATGTCACAATGTCACAATGCCACAATGCCACAATATCACAATGTCACAATGTCACAATGCCACAATATCACAATGCCACAATATCACAATGTCACAATGTCACAATGCCACAATGTTTCAATATCACAATGTCACAATGTCACAACGTCACATTGCCACAATATCACAAAGTAAATGTCACAATGTCACAATATCACAATGCCACAATATCACAATGTCACAATGTCAGAATGCCACAATATCACAATGCCACAATATCACAATATCACAATGCCACAATGTCACAATGTCACGCCACAATGTCACAATGCCACAATGTCACAATGCCACAATATCACAATCAGAATGCCACAATGTCAAAATGTCATAATGCCACAATGTCACAACGCCACAATGCCACAATTTCACAACACCACAATGTCACAATGCCACAATGCCACAATGTCACAATGTCACAATTTCACAACGCCACAATGTCACAATGCCACAATGCCACAATGTCACAATGCCATAATGTCACAATTTCACAATGCCACAATGTCACAATTCCACAATGCCACAATGTCACAATGCCACAATGTCACAATTTCACAACGCCACAATGCCACAATGTCACAATGCCACAATGCCACAATGTCACAATGCCACAATGTCACAATGCCACAATGTCACAATGTCACAATGCCACAATGTCACAATGCCACTATGCCACAATTTCCCAACGCCACAATGTCACAATGCCACAATGTCACAATGCCACAATCTCACAATGTCACAATGTCACAATGCCACAATGTCACAATGTCAAAATGACACAATGCCACAATGTCACAATACCACAATGCCAAAATGTCACAATGCCACAATGCCACTATGTCACAATACCACAATGCCAAAATGTCACAATGCCACAATGCCACAATGTCACAATACCACAATGCCAAAATGTCACAATGTCACAATGCCACAATGTCACAATGTCAAAATGACACAATGCCACAATGTCACAATACCACAATGCCAAAATGTCATAATGCCACAATGCCACAATGCCACAATACCACAATGCCAAAATGTCACAATGTCACAATGTCACAATGTCACAATGCCACAATGTCACAATGTCAAAATGACACAATGCCACAATGTCACAATACCACAATGCCAAAATGTCAAAATGACACAATACCACAATGTCACAATGCCAAAATGCCACAATGTAACAATACCACAATGCAAAAATGTCACAATGTCACAATGCCACAATGTCACAATGTCAAAATGACACAATGCCACAATGTCACAATACCACAATGCCAAAATGTCACAATGTCACAATGCCACAATGTCACAATGTCACAATGTCACAATGCCTCAATGTCAAAATGACACAATGCCACAATGTCACAATACCACAATGCCAAAATGTCAAAATGACACAATGCCACAATGTCACAATACCACAATGCCAAAATGTCACAATGCCACAATGCCACAATGTCACAATATCACAATGTCACAATGTCAAAATAACACAATGTCACAATGCCACAATGTCACAATGTCACAATGCCACAATGTCACAATATCAAAATGACACAATGTCACAATGTCACAATACCACAATGCCAAAATGTCACAATGCCACAATGCCACAATGTCACAATATCACAATGTCACAATGTCAAAATGACACAATGTCAAAATGTCACAATGGCACAATGCCACAATGTCACGATGCTACAATATCACAATGTCACAATGTCACAATGTCAAAATGACACAATGTCACAGATTCACAATACCACAATGCCAAAATGTCACAATGCCACAATGCCACAATGTCACAATATCACAATGTCACAATGTCAAAATGACACAATGTCAAAATGTCACAATGGCACAATGCCACAATGTCATAATGCTACAATATCACAATGTCACAATGTCACAATGTCAAAATGACACAATGTCACAGATTCACAATACCACAATGCCAAAATGTCACAATGCCACAATGCCACAATGTCACAATGACACAATGTCACAATGTCACAATACCACAATGCCAAAATGTCAAAATGACACAATGTCACACTACCACAATGTCAAAATGTCACAATGTCACAATGACACAACGCCACATTGCCACAATATCACAATGTCACATTGTCACAATGCCACAATGCCACAATATCACAATGCCACAATGTCACAATATCACGATGCCACAATGTCACAATGCCATGATATCACAATGCCACAATATCACAATGTCACAATGTCAAAATGCCACAATGCCACAATGTCACAATGTACAATATCACAATACCACAATACCACAATGCCACAATGTCACAATGTACAATGTCACAATATCACAACACCACAATGTCACAATGTCTCAATTTCACAATGCCACAATGACTCAATGTCACAATGCCACAATGACACAATGCCACAATATCACACTGCCACAATATCACAATTTCGCAATGCCACAATGTCACAATGCCACAATCTCACAATATCACAATGCCACAATACCACAATGTCACAATATCACAATGACACAATGTCACAATGTCACAATACCACAATGCCACAATATCAAAATGTCACAAATTCACAATACCACAATGCCAAAATGGCACAATGCCACAATGTCACTTTGACACCATATCACAATACCACAATGTCACAATGCCACAATGCCACAATGTCACAATGTACAATGTAACAATATCACAACACCACAATGTCACAATGTCACAATGCCACAATGTCACAACATCACAATACCACAATACCACAATACCACAATGTCACAATACCACAATGTCACAATATCACAATTTCACAATGTCACAATACCACAATGTCACAATACCACAATATCACAATGCCGCAACATCACAATGCCACAATATCACAATGCCACAATATCACAATTTCACAATGTCACAATGCCACAATATCAAAATGCCACAATATCACAATTTCACAATATCACGATGCCACAATGTCACAATGCCATGATATCACAATGCCACAATATCACAATGTCACAATGCCACAATGTCACACTACCACAATATCACAATGTCACAATGCCATGATATCACAATGCCACAATGTCACAATGTCACAATGCCACGATGCCACAATGTCACAATGTAAAATGTCACAATATCACAACACCACAATGTCACAATGTCTCAATGTCACAATGCCACAATGACACAATGCCACAATATCACACTGCCACAATATCACTATCAGAATGCCACAATGTCAAAATGTCACAATGTCACAATGACACAACGTCACATTGCCACAATATCACAATGCCACAATATCACAATGTCACATTGTCACAATGTCACAATACCACAATGTCACAATACCACAATGTCACAATGTGACAATGCCACAATGTCACAATGTCACAATGCCACAATGCCACAACTGTCACAATGTCACAATGTCAAAATGACACAATATCACAATGTCACAATACCACAATGCCAAAATGTCACAATGTCACAATGCCACAATGCCACAATATCACAATGTCACAATGTCACAATGTCAAAATGATACAATGTCACAATGTCACAATGTCACAATACCACAATGCCACAATGTCACAATGACACAATGTCACAATGTCACAATACCACAATGACAAAATGTCACAATGCCACAATGTCACAATGCCACAATATCACAATGTCACAATGTCACAATATCGCAATGTCACAATATCACAATGCCACAATGTCACAATGCCACAATATCACAATGTCACAATGTCACAATATCACAATGTCACAATACCACAATGCCACAATGTCACAATGACACAATGTCACAATGTCACAATACCACAATGTCACAATGTCACAATGCCACAATGTCACAATGCCACAATATCACAATGTCACAATATCACAATGTCACAATACCACAATGCCACAATGTCACAATGACACAATGTCACAATACCACAATGACAAAATGTCACAATGTCACATTGTCACAATGCCACAATTTCACAATGTCACACTGTCACAATACCACAATGTCACAATACCACAATGTCACAATGTGACAATGCCACAATGTCAAAATGTCACAATGCCACAATGCCACAATGTCACAATGCCACAATGCCACAATGTCACAATGTCACAATGTCAAAATGACACAATGTCACAATGTCACAATATCACAATGCCACAATATCACTATCAGAATGCCACAATGTCAAAATGCCACAATATCACAATGTCACATTGTCACAATGCCACAATTTCACAATGCTACAATGTCACAATGCCACAATGTCACAATGCCACAATGTCACAATGTCACAATATCACAATATCACAATGCCACAATGTCACAATATCACAATGCCACAATGCCACAATGTCACAATGTCACAATATCACAATGCCACAACGCCACAATGTCACAATGTCACAATGTCACAATGCCTCAATCTCATAATGTCACAATGTCACAATGCCACAATGTCACAATGTCACAATGCCACAATGCCTCAATCTCATAATGTCACAATGCCACATCGTCACAATGCCACAATATCACAAAGTCACAATGTCACAATGCCACAATATCACAAAGTCACAATGTCACAATGCCACAATGCCACAATATCACAATGCCACAATATCACAAAGTCACAATGTCACAATGCCACAATATCACAAAGTCACAATGTCACAATGCCACAATATCACAAAGTCACAATGTCACAATGCCACAATGCCACAATATCACAATGCCACAATATCACAAAGTCACAATGTCACAATGCCACAATATCACAAAGTCACATTGTCACAATGCCACAATATCACAATGCCACAATATCACGATTGCAATGCCACAATGTCACAATGCCACAATGCCACAATACCACAATGTCACAAAAGCACAATGTCACAATATCACAATGTCACAATGCCACAATGTCACAATGCCACAATGTCACAATGCCATAATATCACAATGTCACAATATCACAATGTCACAATGCCACAATGGTACAATGCCACAATACCACAATGCCACAATATCACAATGTCACAATGCCACAATTGCACAATGCCACAATTCCACAATGCCACAATGTCACAATGTCACAATGCCACAATATCACAATGTCACAATGCCACAATGTCACAATGTCACAATGTCACAATTCCACAATGCCACAATGGCACAATGCCACAATGCCACAATGCCACAATATCACAATGTCACAATGCCACAATTCCACAATGCCACAATGTCACAATACCACAATGCCACAATGCCACAATGGCACAATGCCACAATATCACAATGTCACAATGCCACAATGTCACAATGCCACAATGTCACAATGTCACAATGCCACAATACCACAATGCCACAATGTCACAATACCACAATGCCAAAATGTCAAAATGACACAATGCCACAATGTCACAATACCACAATGCCAAAATGTCACAATGCCACAATGCCACAATGTCACAATATCACAATGTCACAATGTCAAAATAACACAATGTCACAATGCCACAATGTCACAATGTCACAATGCCACAATGTCACAATGTCACAATATCACAATGCCACAACGCCACAATGTCACAATGTCACAATGTCACGATGCTACAATATCACAATGTCACAATGTCACAATGTCAAAATGACACAATGTCACAGATTCACAATACCACAATGCCAAAATGTCACAATGCCACAATGCCACAATGTCACAATATCACAATGTCACAATGTCAAAATGACACAATGTCAAAATGTCACAATGGCACAATGCCACAATGTCATAATGCTACAATATCACAATGTCACAATGTCACAATGTCAAAATGACACAATGTCACAGATTCACAATACCACAATGCCAAAATGTCACAATGCCACAATGCCACAATGTCACAATGACACAATGTCACAATGTCACAATACCACAATGCCAAAATGTCAAAATGACACAATGTCACACTACCACAATGTCAAAATGTCACAATGTCACATTGTCACAATGCCACAATGCCACAATATCACAATGCCACAATGTCACAATATCACGATGCCACAATGTCACAATGCCATGATATCACAATGCCACAATATCACAATGTCACAATGTCAAAATGCCACAATGCCACAATGTCACAATGTACAATATCACAATACCACAATACCACAATGCCACAATGTCACAATGTACAATGTCACAATATCACAACACCACAATGTCACAATGTCTCAATTTCACAATGCCACAATGACTCAATGTCACAATGCCACAATGACACAATGACACAATATCACACTGCCACAATATCACAATTTCGCAATGCCACAATGTCACAATGCCACAATCTCACAATATCACAATGCCACAATACCACAATGTCACAATATCACAATGACACAATGTCACAATGTCACAATACCACAATGCCACAATATCAAAATGTCACAAATTCACAATACCACAATGCCAAAATGGCACAATGCCACAATGTCACTTTGACACCATATCACAATACCACAATGTCACAATGCCACAATGCCACAATGTCACAATGTACAATGTAACAATATCACAACACCACAATGTCACAATGTCACAATGCCACAATGTCACAACATCACAATACCACAATACCACAATACCACAATGTCACAATACCACAATGTCACAATATCACAATTTCACAATGTCACAATACCACAATGTCACAATACCACAATATCACAATGCCGCAACATCACAATGCCACAATATCACAATGCCACAATATCACAATTTCACAATGTCACAATGCCACAATATCAAAATGCCACAATATCACAATTTCACAATATCACGATGCCACAATGTCACAATGCCATGATATCACAATGCCACAATATCACAATGTCACAATGCCACAATGTCACACTACCACAATATCACAATGTCACAATGCCATGATATCACAATGCCACAATGTCACAATGTCACAATGCCACAATGCCACAATGTCACAATGTACAATGTCACAATATCACAACACCACAATGTCACAATGTCTCAATGTCACAATGCCACAATGACACAATGCCACAATATCACACTGCCACAATATCACTATCAGAATGCCACAATGTCAAAATGTCACAATGTCACAATGACACAATGCCACATTGCCACAATATCACAATGCCACAATATCACAATGTCACATTGTCACAATGCCACAATTTCACAATGTCACAATGTCACAATACCACAATGTCACAATACCACAATGTCACAATGTGACAATGCCACAATGTCACAATGTCACAATGCCACAATTCCACAACTGTCACAATGTCACAATGTCAAAATGACACAATATCACAATGTCACAATACCACAATGCCAAAATGTCACAATGCCACAATGCCACAATGTCACAATACCACAATGCCAAAATGTCACAATGTCACAATGCCACAATGCCACAATATCACAATGTCACAATGTCACAATGTCAAAATGATACAATGTCACAATGTCACAATACCACAATGCCACAATGTCACAATGACACAATGTCACAATGTCACAATACCACAATGACAAAATGTCACAATGCCACAATGTCACAATGCCACAATATCACAATGTCACAATGTCACAATATCGCAATGTCACAATATCACAATGCCACAATGTCACAATGCCACAATGTCACAATGACACAATGTCACAATGTCACAATACCACAATGACAAAATGTCACAATGTCACAATGACACAATGTCACAATATCACAATGCCACAATATCACTATCAGAATGCCACAATGTCAAAATGCCACAATATCACAATGTCACATTGTCACAATGCCACAATTTCACAATGCTACAATGTCACAATGCCACAATGTCACAATGCCACAATGTCACAATGTCACAATGTCACAATATCACAATATCACAATGCCACAATGTCACAATATCACCATGCCACAATGCCACAATGTCACAATGCCACAATATCACAATGACACAATGTCACAATGTCACAATACCACAATGACAAAATGTCACAATGTCACAATGACACAATGTCACAATATCACAATGCCACAATATCACTATCAGAATGCCACAATGTCAAAATGCCACAATATCACAATGTCACATTGTCACAATGCCACAATTTCACAATGCTACAATGTCACAATGCCACAATGTCACAATGCCACAATGTCACAATGTCACAATGTCACAATATCACAATATCACAATGCCACAATGTCACAATATCACAATGCCACAATGCCACAATGTCACAATGCCACAATATCACAATGTCACAATGTCATAATATCACAATGTCACAATACCACAATGCCACAATGTCACAATGACACAATGTCACAATGTCACAATACCACAATGTCACAATGTCACAATGCCACAATGTCACAATGCCACAATATCACAATGTCACAATATCACAATGTCACAATACCACAATGCCACAATGTCACAATGACACAATGTCACAATACCACAATGACAAAATGTCACAATGTCACATTGTCACAATGCCACAATTTCACAATGTCACACTGTCACAATACCACAATGTCACAATACCACAATGTCACAATGTGACAATGCCACAATGTCAAAATGTCACAATGCCACAATGCCACAATGTCACAATGCCACAATGCCACAATGTCACAATGTCACAATGTCAAAATGACACAATGTCACAATGTCACAATATCACAATGCCACAATATCACTATCAGAATGCCACAATGTCAAAATGCCACAATATCACAATGTCACATTGTCACAATGCCACAATTTCACAATGCTACAATGTCACAATGCCACAATGCCACAATGTCACAATGCCACAATGTCACAATGTCACAATGTCACAATATCACAATATCACAATGCCACAATGTCACAATATCACAATGCCACAATGCCACAATGTCACAATGTCACAATATCACAATGCCACAACGCCACAATGTCACAATGTCACAATGTCACAATGCCTCAATCTCATAATGTCACAATGTCACAATGCCACAATGTCACAATGTCACAATGCCACAATGCCTCAATCTCATAATGTCACAATGCCACATCGTCACAATGCCACAATATCACAAAGTCACAATGTCACAATGCCACAATATCACAAAGTCACAATGTCACAATGCCACAATGCCACAATATCACAATGCCACAATATCACAAAGTCACAATGTCACAATGCCACAATATCACAAAGTCACATTGTCACAATGCCACAATATCACAATGCCACAATATCACGATTGCAATGCCACAATGTCACAATGCCACAATGCCACAATATCACAATATTACAATGTCACAATGCCACAATCTCACAATGTCACAATGCCACAATACCACAATGTCACAAAAGCACAATGTCACAATATCACAATGTCACAATGCCACAATGTCACAATGCCACAATGCCACAATGCCACAATACCACAATGCCACAATATCACAATGTCACAATGCCACAATTCCACAATGCCACAATGTCACAATACCACAATGCCACAATGCCACAATGGCACAATGCCACAATATCACAATGTCACAATGCCACAATGTCACAATGCCACAATGTCACAATGTCACAATATCACAATGTCACAATGCCACAATGGCACAATGCCACAATACCACAATGCCACAATGTCACAATACCACAATGCCAAAATGTCAAAATGACACAATGCCACAATGTCACAATACCACAATGCCAAAATGTCACAATATCACAATGTCACAATGTCAAAATAACACAATGTCACAATGCCACAATGTCACAATGTCACAATGCCACAATGTCACAATGTCACAATATCACAATGCCACAACGCCACAATGTCACAATGTCACAATGTCACGATGCTACAATATCACAATGTCACAATGTCACAATGTCAAAATGACACAATGTCACAGATTCACAATACCACAATGCCAAAATGTCACAATGCCACAATGCCACAATGTCACAATATCACAATGTCACAATGTCAAAATGACACAATGTCAAAATGTCACAATGGCACAATGCCACAATGTCATAATGCTACAATATCACAATGTCACAATGTCACAATGTCAAAATGACACAATGTCACAGATTCACAATACCACAATGCCAAAATGTCACAATGCCACAATGCCACAATGTCACAATGACACAATGTCACAATGTCACAATACCACAATGCCAAAATGTCAAAATGACACAATGTCACACTACCACAATGTCAAAATGTCACAATGTCACAATGACACAACGCCACATTGCCACAATATCACAATGTCACATTGTCACAATGCCACAATGCCACAATATCACAATGCCACAATGTCACAATATCACGATGCCACAATGTCACAATGCCATGATATCACAATGCCACAATATCACAATGTCACAATGTCAAAATGCCACAATGCCACAATGTCACAATGTACAATATCACAATACCACAATACCACAATGCCACAATGTCACAATGTACAATGTCACAATATCACAACACCACAATGTCACAATGTCTCAATTTCACAATGCCACAATGACTCAATGTCACAATGCCACAATGACACAATGCCACAATATCACACTGCCACAATATCACAATTTCGCAATGCCACAATGTCACAATGCCACAATCTCACAATATCACAATGCCACAATACCACAATGTCACAATATCACAATGACACAATGTCACAATGTCACAATACCACAATGCCACAATATCAAAATGTCACAAATTCACAATACCACAATGCCAAAATGGCACAATGCCACAATGTCACTTTGACACCATATCACAATACCACAATGTCACAATGCCACAATGCCACAATGTCACAATGTACAATGTAACAATATCACAACACCACAATGTCACAATGTCACAATGCCACAATGTCACAACATCACAATACCACAATACCACAATACCACAATGTCACAATACCACAATGTCACAATATCACAATTTCACAATGTCACAATACCACAATGTCACAATACCACAATATCACAATGCCGCAACATCACAATGCCACAATATCACAATGCCACAATATCACAATTTCACAATGTCACAATGCCACAATATCAAAATGCCACAATATCACAATTTCACAATATCACGATGCCACAATGTCACAATGCCATGATATCACAATGCCACAATATCACAATGTCACAATGCCACAATGTCACACTACCACAATATCACAATGTCACAATGCCATGATATCACAATGCCACAATGTCACAATGTCACAATGCCACAATGCCACAATGTCACAATGTACAATGTCACAATATCACAACACCACAATGTCACAATGTCTCAATGTCACAATGCCACAATGACACAATGCCACAATATCACACTGCCACAATATCACTATCAGAATGCCACAATGTCAAAATGTCACAATGTCACAATGACACAACGTCACATTGCCACAATATCACAATGCCACAATATCACAATGTCACATTGTCACAATGCCACAATTTCACAATGTCACAATGTCACAATACCACAATGTCACAATACCACAATGTCACAATGTGACAATGCCACAATGTCACAATGTCACAATGCCACAATGCCACAACTGTCACAATGTCACAATGTCAAAATGACACAATATCACAATGTCACAATACCACAATGCCAAAATGTCACAATGCCACAATGCCACAATGTCACAATACCACAATGCCAAAATGTCACAATGTCACAATGCCACAATGCCACAATATCACAATGTCACAATGTCACAATGTCAAAATGATACAATGTCACAATGTCACAATACCACAATGCCACAATGTCACAATGACACAATGTCACAATGTCACAATACCACAATGACAAAATGTCACAATGCCACAATGTCACAATGCCACAATATCACAATGTCACAATGTCACAATATCGCAATGTCACAATATCACAATGCCACAATGTCACAATGCCACAATGTCACAATGACACAATGTCACAATGTCACAATACCACAATGACAAAATGTCACAATGACACAATGTCACAATGCCTCAATCTCATAATGTCACAATGTCACAATGCCACAATGTCACAATGTCACAATGCCACAATGCCTCAATCTCATAATGTCACAATGCCACATCGTCACAATGCCACAATATCACAAAGTCACAATGTCACAATGCCACAATATCACAAAGTCACAATGTCACAATGCCACAATGCCACAATATCACAATGCCACAATATCACAAAGTCACAATGTCACAATGCCACAATATCACAAAGTCACATTGTCACAATGCCACAATATCACAATGCCACAATATCACGATTGCAATGCCACAATGTCACAATGCCACAATGCCACAATATCACAATATTACAATGTCACAATGCCACAATCTCACAATGTCACAATGCCACAATACCACAATGTCACAAAAGCACAATGTCACAATATCACAATGTCACAATGCCACAATGTCACAATGCCACAATGTCACAATGCCATAATATCACAATGTCACAATATCACAATGTCACAATGCCACAATGGTACAATGCCACAATGCCACAATGCCACAATATCACAATGTCACAATGCCACAATTGCACAATGCCACAATTCCACAATGCCACAATGTCACAATGTCACAATGCCACAATATCACAATGTCACAATGCCACAATGTCACAATGTCACAATGTCACAATTCCACAATGCCACAATGGCACAATGCCACAATACCACAATGCCACAATATCACAATGTCACAATGCCACAATTCCACAATGCCACAATGTCACAATACCACAATGCCACAATGCCACAATGGCACAATGCCACAATATCACAATGTCACAATGCCACAATGTCACAATGCCACAATGTCACAATGTCACAATATCACAATGTCACAATGCCACAATGGCACAATGCCACAATACCACAATGCCACAATGTCACAATACCACAATGCCAAAATGTCAAAATGACACAATGCCACAATGTCACAATACCACAATGCCAAAATGTCACAATGCCACAATGCCACAATGTCACAATATCACAATGTCACAATGTCAAAATAACACAATGTCACAATGCCACAATGTCACAATGTCACAATGCCACAATGTCACAATGTCACAATATCACAATGCCACAACGCCACAATGTCACAATGTCACAATGTCACGATGCTACAATATCACAATGTCACAATGTCACAATGTCAAAATGACACAATGTCACAGATTCACAATACCACAATGCCAAAATGTCACAATGCCACAATGCCACAATGTCACAATATCACAATGTCACAATGTCAAAATGACACAATGTCAAAATGTCACAATGGCACAATGCCACAATGTCATAATGCTACAATATCACAATGTCACAATGTCACAATGTCAAAATGACACAATGTCACCGATTCACAATACCACAATGCCAAAATGTCACAATGCCACAATGCCACAATGTCACAATGACACAATGTCACAATGTCACAATACCACAATGCCAAAATGTCAAAATGACACAATGTCACACTACCACAATGTCAAAATGTCACAATGTCACAATGACACAACGCCACATTGCCACAATATCACAATGTCACATTGTCACAATGCCACAATGCCACAATATCACAATGCCACAATGTCACAATATCACGATGCCACAATGTCACAATGCCATGATATCACAATGCCACAATATCACAATGTCACAATGTCAAAATGCCACAATGCCACAATGTCACAATGTACAATATCACAATACCACAATACCACAATGCCACAATGTCACAATGTACAATGTCACAATATCACAACACCACAATGTCACAATGTCTCAATTTCACAATGCCACAATGACTCAATGTCACAATGCCACAATGACACAATGCCACAATATCACACTGCCACAATATCACAATTTCGCAATGCCACAATGTCACAATGCCACAATCTCACAATATCACAATGCCACAATACCACAATGTCACAATATCACAATGACACAATGTCACAATGTCACAATACCACAATGCCACAATATCAAAATGTCACAAATTCACAATACCACAATGCCAAAATGGCACAATGCCACAATGTCACAATACCACAATGTCACAATACCACAATATCACAATGCCGCAACATCACAATGCCACAATATCACAATGCCACAATATCACAATTTCACAATGTCACAATGCCACAATATCAAAATGCCACAATATCACAATTTCACAATATCACGATGCCACAATGTCACAATGCCATGATATCACAATGCCACAATATCACAATGTCACAATGCCACAATGTCACACTACCACAATATCACAATGTCACAATGCCATGATATCACAATGCCACAATGTCACAATGTCACAATGCCACAATGCCACAATGTCACAATGTACAATGTCACAATATCACAACACCACAATGTCACAATGTCTCAATGTCACAATGCCACAATGACACAATGCCACAATATCACACTGCCACAATATCACTATCAGAATGCCACAATGTCAAAATGTCACAATGTCACAATGACACAACGTCACATTGCCACAATATCACAATGCCACAATATCACAATGTCACATTGTCACAATGCCACAATTTCACAATGTCACAATGTCACAATACCACAATGTCACAATACCACAATGTCACAATGTGACAATGCCACAATGTCACAATGTCACAATGCCACAATGCCACAACTGTCACAATGTCACAATGTCAAAATGACACAATATCACAATGTCACAATACCACAATGCCAAAATGTCACAATGCCACAATGCCACAATGTCACAATACCACAATGCCAAAATGTCACAATGTCACAATGCCACAATGCCACAATATCACAATGTCACAATGTCACAATGTCAAAATGATACAATGTCACAATGTCACAATACCACAATGCCACAATGTCACAATGACACAATGTCACAATGTCACAATACCACAATGACAAAATGTCACAATGCCACAATGTCACAATGCCACAATATCACAATGTCACAATGTCACAATATCGCAATGTCACAATATCACAATGCCACAATGTCACAATGCCACAATGTCACAATGACACAATGTCACAATGTCACAATACCACAATGACAAAATGTCACAATGACACAATGTCACAATGCCTCAATCTCATAATGTCACAATGTCACAATGCCACAATGTCACAATGTCACAATGCCACAATGCCTCAATCTCATAATGTCACAATGCCACATCGTCACAATGCCACAATATCACAAAGTCACAATGTCACAATGCCACAATATCACAAAGTCACAATGTCACAATGCCACAATGCCACAATATCACAATGCCACAATATCACAAAGTCACAATGTCACAATGCCACAATATCACAAAGTCACATTGTCACAATGCCACAATATCACAATGCCACAATATCACGATTGCAATGCCACAATGTCACAATGCCACAATGCCACAATATCACAATATTACAATGTCACAATGCCACAATCTCACAATGTCACAATGCCACAATACCACAATGTCACAAAAGCACAATGTCACAATATCACAATGTCACAATGCCACAATGTCACAATGCCACAAAGTCACAATGCCATAATATCACAATGTCACAATATCACAATGTCACAATGCCACAATGGTACAATGCCACAATACCACAATGCCACAATATCACAATGTCACAATGCCACAATTGCACAATGCCACAATTCCACAATGCCACAATGTCACAATGTCACAATGCCACAATATCACAATGTCACAATGCCACAATGTCACAATGTCACAATGTCACAATTCCACAATGCCACAATGGCACAATGCCACAATACCACAATGCCACAATATCACAATGTCACAATGCCACAATTCCACAATGTCACAATATCACAATGTCACAATGCCACAATGGCACAATGCCACAATACCACAATGCCACAATGTCACAATACCACAATGCCAAAATGTCAAAATGACACAATGCCACAATGTCACAATACCACAATGCCAAAATGTCACAATGCCACAATGCCACAATGTCACAATATCACAATGTCACAATGTCAAAATAACACAATGTCACAATGCCACAATGTCACAATGTCACAATGCCACAATGTCACAATGTCAAAATGACACAATGTCACAATGTCACAATACCACAATGCCAAAATATCACAATGCCACAATGCCACAATGTCACAATATCACAATGTCACAATGTCAAAATGACACAATGTCAAAATGTCACAATGGCACAATGCCACAATGTCACAATGCTACAATATCACAATGTCACAATGTCACAATGTCAAAATGACACAATGTCACAGATTCACAATACCACAATGCCAAAATGTCACAATGCCACAATGCCACAATGTCACAATGACACAATGTCACAATGTCACATTACCACAATGCCAAAATGTCAAAATGACACAATGTCACAATACCACAATGTCAAAATGTCACAATGTCACAATGACACAACGCCACATTGCCACAATATCACAATGTCACATTGTCACAATGCCACAATGCCACAATGCCACAATACCACAATGCCACAATATCACAATGTCACAATGCCACAATTCCACAATGCCACAATGTCACAATACCACAATGCCACAATGCCACAATGGCACAATGCCACAATATCACAATGTCACAATGCCACAATGTCACAATGCCACAATGTCACAATGTCACAATATCACAATGTCACAATGCCACAATGGCACAATGCCACAATACCACAATGCCACAATGTCACAATACCACAATGCCAAAATGTCAAAATGACACAATGCCACAATGTCACAATACCACAATGCCAAAATGTCACAATATCACAATGTCACAATGTCAAAATAACACAATGTCACAATGCCACAATGTCACAATGTCACAATGCCACAATGTCACAATGTCACAATATCACAATGCCACAACGCCACAATGTCACAATGTCACAATGTCACGATGCTACAATATCACAATGTCACAATGTCACAATGTCAAAATGACACAATGTCACAGATTCACAATACCACAATGCCAAAATGTCACAATGCCACAATGCCACAATGTCACAATATCACAATGTCACAATGTCAAAATGACACAATGTCAAAATGTCACAATGGCACAATGCCACAATGTCATAATGCTACAATATCACAATGTCACAATGTCACAATGTCAAAATGACACAATGTCACAGATTCACAATACCACAATGCCAAAATGTCACAATGCCACAATGCCACAATGTCACAATGACACAATGTCACAATGTCACAATACCACAATGCCAAAATGTCAAAATGACACAATGTCACACTACCACAATGTCAAAATGTCACAATGTCACAATGACACAACGCCACATTGCCACAATATCACAATGTCACATTGTCACAATGCCACAATGCCACAATATCACAATGCCACAATGTCACAATATCACGATGCCACAATGTCACAATGCCATGATATCACAATGCCACAATATCACAATGTCACAATGTCAAAATGCCACAATGCCACAATGTCACAATGTACAATATCACAATACCACAATACCACAATGCCACAATGTCACAATGTACAATGTCACAATATCACAACACCACAATGTCACAATGTCTCAATTTCACAATGCCACAATGACTCAATGTCACAATGCCACAATGACACAATGCCACAATATCACACTGCCACAATATCACAATTTCGCAATGCCACAATGTCACAATGCCACAATCTCACAATATCACAATGCCACAATACCACAATGTCACAATATCACAATGACACAATGTCACAATGTCACAATACCACAATGCCACAATATCAAAATGTCACAAATTCACAATACCACAATGCCAAAATGGCACAATGCCACAATGTCACTTTGACACCATATCACAATACCACAATGTCACAATGCCACAATGCCACAATGTCACAATGTACAATGTAACAATATCACAACACCACAATGTCACAATGTCACAATGCCACAATGTCACAACATCACAATACCACAATACCACAATACCACAATGTCACAATACCACAATGTCACAATATCACAATTTCACAATGTCACAATACCACAATGTCACAATACCACAATATCACAATGCCGCAACATCACAATGCCACAATATCACAATGCCACAATATCACAATTTCACAATGTCACAATGCCACAATATCAAAATGCCACAATATCACAATTTCACAATATCACGATGCCACAATGTCACAATGCCATGATATCACAATGCCACAATATCACAATGTCACAATGCCACAATGTCACACTACCACAATATCACAATGTCACAATGCCATGATATCACAATGCCACAATGTCACAATGTCACAATGCCACAATGCCACAATGTCACAATGTACAATGTCACAATATCACAACACCACAATGTCACAATGTCTCAATGTCACAATGCCACAATGACACAATGCCACAATATCACACTGCCACAATATCACTATCAGAATGCCACAATGTCAAAATGTCACAATGTCACAATGACACAACGTCACATTGCCACAATATCACAATGCCACAATATCACAATGTCACATTGTCACAATGCCACAATTTCACAATGTCACAATGTCACAATACCACAATGTCACAATACCACAATGTCACAATGTGACAATGCCACAATGTCACAATGTCACAATGCCACAATGCCACAACTGTCACAATGTCACAATGTCAAAATGACACAATATCACAATGTCACAATACCACAATGCCAAAATGTCACAATGCCACAATGCCACAATGTCACAATACCACAATGCCAAAATGTCACAATGTCACAATGCCACAATGCCACAATATCACAATGTCACAATGTCACAATGTCAAAATGATACAATGTCACAATGTCACAATACCACAATGCCACAATGTCACAATGACACAATGTCACAATGTCACAATACCACAATGACAAAATGTCACAATGCCACAATGTCACAATGCCACAATATCACAATGTCACAATGTCACAATATCGCAATGTCACAATATCACAATGCCACAATGTCACAATGCCACAATGTCACAATGACACAATGTCACAATGTCACAATACCACAATGACAAAATGTCACAATGACACAATGTCACAATGCCTCAATCTCATAATGTCACAATGTCACAATGCCACAATGTCACAATGTCACAATGCCACAATGCCTCAATCTCATAATGTCACAATGCCACATCGTCACAATGCCACAATATCACAAAGTCACAATGTCACAATGCCACAATATCACAAAGTCACAATGTCACAATGCCACAATGCCACAATATCACAATGCCACAATATCACAAAGTCACAATGTCACAATGCCACAATATCACAAAGTCACATTGTCACAATGCCACAATATCACAATGCCACAATATCACGATTGCAATGCCACAATGTCACAATGCCACAATGCCACAATATCACAATATTACAATGTCACAATGCCACAATCTCACAATGTCACAATGCCACAATACCACAATGTCACAAAAGCACAATGTCACAATATCACAATGTCACAATGCCACAATGTCACAATGCCACAATGTCACAATGCCATAATATCACAATGTCACAATATCACAATGTCACAATGCCACAATGGTACAATGCCACAATGCCACAATGCCACAATATCACAATGTCACAATGCCACAATTGCACAATGCCACAATTCCACAATGCCACAATGTCACAATGTCACAATGCCACAATATCACAATGTCACAATGCCACAATGTCACAATGTCACAATGTCACAATTCCACAATGCCACAATGGCACAATGCCACAATACCACAATGCCACAATATCACAATGTCACAATGCCACAATTCCACAATGCCACAATGTCACAATACCACAATGCCACAATGCCACAATGGCACAATGCCACAATATCACAATGTCACAATGCCACAATGTCACAATGCCACAATGTCACAATGTCACAATATCACAATGTCACAATGCCACAATGGCACAATGCCACAATACCACAATGCCACAATGTCACAATACCACAATGCCAAAATGTCAAAATGACACAATGCCACAATGTCACAATACCACAATGCCAAAATGTCACAATGCCACAATGCCACAATGTCACAATATCACAATGTCACAATGTCAAAATAACACAATGTCACAATGCCACAATGTCACAATGTCACAATGCCACAATGTCACAATGTCACAATATCACAATGCCACAACGCCACAATGTCACAATGTCACAATGTCACGATGCTACAATATCACAATGTCACAATGTCACAATGTCAAAATGACACAATGTCACAGATTCACAATACCACAATGCCAAAATGTCACAATGCCACAATGCCACAATGTCACAATATCACAATGTCACAATGTCAAAATGACACAATGTCAAAATGTCACAATGGCACAATGCCACAATGTCATAATGCTACAATATCACAATGTCACAATGTCACAATGTCAAAATGACACAATGTCACCGATTCACAATACCACAATGCCAAAATGTCACAATGCCACAATGCCACAATGTCACAATGACACAATGTCACAATGTCACAATACCACAATGCCAAAATGTCAAAATGACACAATGTCACACTACCACAATGTCAAAATGTCACAATGTCACAATGACACAACGCCACATTGCCACAATATCACAATGTCACATTGTCACAATGCCACAATGCCACAATATCACAATGCCACAATGTCACAATATCACGATGCCACAATGTCACAATGCCATGATATCACAATGCCACAATATCACAATGTCACAATGTCAAAATGCCACAATGCCACAATGTCACAATGTACAATATCACAATACCACAATACCACAATGCCACAATGTCACAATGTACAATGTCACAATATCACAACACCACAATGTCACAATGTCTCAATTTCACAATGCCACAATGACTCAATGTCACAATGCCACAATGACACAATGCCACAATATCACACTGCCACAATATCACAATTTCGCAATGCCACAATGTCACAATGCCACAATCTCACAATATCACAATGCCACAATACCACAATGTCACAATATCACAATGACACAATGTCACAATGTCACAATACCACAATGCCACAATATCAAAATGTCACAAATTCACAATACCACAATGCCAAAATGGCACAATGCCACAATGTCACAATACCACAATGTCACAATACCACAATATCACAATGCCGCAACATCACAATGCCACAATATCACAATGCCACAATATCACAATTTCACAATGTCACAATGCCACAATATCAAAATGCCACAATATCACAATTTCACAATATCACGATGCCACAATGTCACAATGCCATGATATCACAATGCCACAATATCACAATGTCACAATGCCACAATGTCACACTACCACAATATCACAATGTCACAATGCCATGATATCACAATGCCACAATGTCACAATGTCACAATGCCACAATGCCACAATGTCACAATGTACAATGTCACAATATCACAACACCACAATGTCACAATGTCTCAATGTCACAATGCCACAATGACACAATGCCACAATATCACACTGCCACAATATCACTATCAGAATGCCACAATGTCAAAATGTCACAATGTCACAATGACACAACGTCACATTGCCACAATATCACAATGCCACAATATCACAATGTCACATTGTCACAATGCCACAATTTCACAATGTCACAATGTCACAATACCACAATGTCACAATACCACAATGTCACAATGTGACAATGCCACAATGTCACAATGTCACAATGCCACAATGCCACAACTGTCACAATGTCACAATGTCAAAATGACACAATATCACAATGTCACAATACCACAATGCCAAAATGTCACAATGCCACAATGCCACAATGTCACAATACCACAATGCCAAAATGTCACAATGTCACAATGCCACAATGCCACAATATCACAATGTCACAATGTCACAATGTCAAAATGATACAATGTCACAATGTCACAATACCACAATGCCACAATGTCACAATGACACAATGTCACAATGTCACAATACCACAATGACAAAATGTCACAATGCCACAATGTCACAATGCCACAATATCACAATGTCACAATGTCACAATATCGCAATGTCACAATATCACAATGCCACAATGTCACAATGCCACAATGTCACAATGACACAATGTCACAATGTCACAATACCACAATGACAAAATGTCACAATGACACAATGTCACAATGCCTCAATCTCATAATGTCACAATGTCACAATGCCACAATGTCACAATGTCACAATGCCACAATGCCTCAATCTCATAATGTCACAATGCCACATCGTCACAATGCCACAATATCACAAAGTCACAATGTCACAATGCCACAATATCACAAAGTCACAATGTCACAATGCCACAATGCCACAATATCACAATGCCACAATATCACAAAGTCACAATGTCACAATGCCACAATATCACAAAGTCACATTGTCACAATGCCACAATATCACAATGCCACAATATCACGATTGCAATGCCACAATGTCACAATGCCACAATGCCACAATATCACAATATTACAATGTCACAATGCCACAATCTCACAATGTCACAATGCCACAATACCACAATGTCACAAAAGCACAATGTCACAATATCACAATGTCACAATGCCACAATGTCACAATGCCACAATGTCACAATGCCATAATATCACAATGTCACAATATCACAATGTCACAATGCCACAATGGTACAATGCCACAATGCCACAATGCCACAATATCACAATGTCACAATGCCACAATTGCACAATGCCACAATTCCACAATGCCACAATGTCACAATGTCACAATGCCACAATATCACAATGTCACAATGCCACAATGTCACAATGTCACAATGTCACAATTCCACAATGCCACAATGGCACAATGCCACAATACCACAATGCCACAATATCACAATGTCACAATGCCACAATTCCACAATGCCACAATGTCACAATACCACAATGCCACAATGCCACAATGGCACAATGCCACAATATCACAATGTCACAATGCCACAATGTCACAATGCCACAATGTCACAATGTCACAATATCACAATGTCACAATGCCACAATGGCACAATGCCACAATACCACAATGCCACAATGTCACAATACCACAATGCCAAAATGTCAAAATGACACAATGCCACAATGTCACAATACCACAATGCCAAAATGTCACAATGCCACAATGCCACAATGTCACAATATCACAATGTCACAATGTCAAAATAACACAATGTCACAATGCCACAATGTCACAATGTCACAATGCCACAATGTCACAATGTCACAATATCACAATGCCACAACGCCACAATGTCACAATGTCACAATGTCACGATGCTACAATATCACAATGTCACAATGTCACAATGTCAAAATGACACAATGTCACAGATTCACAATACCACAATGCCAAAATGTCACAATGCCACAATGCCACAATGTCACAATATCACAATGTCACAATGTCAAAATGACACAATGTCAAAATGTCACAATGGCACAATGCCACAATGTCATAATGCTACAATATCACAATGTCACAATGTCACAATGTCAAAATGACACAATGTCACCGATTCACAATACCACAATGCCAAAATGTCACAATGCCACAATGCCACAATGTCACAATGACACAATGTCACAATGTCACAATACCACAATGCCAAAATGTCAAAATGACACAATGTCACACTACCACAATGTCAAAATGTCACAATGTCACAATGACACAACGCCACATTGCCACAATATCACAATGTCACATTGTCACAATGCCACAATGCCACAATATCACAATGCCACAATGTCACAATATCACGATGCCACAATGTCACAATGCCATGATATCACAATGCCACAATATCACAATGTCACAATGTCAAAATGCCACAATGCCACAATGTCACAATGTACAATATCACAATACCACAATACCACAATGCCACAATGTCACAATGTACAATGTCACAATATCACAACACCACAATGTCACAATGTCTCAATTTCACAATGCCACAATGACTCAATGTCACAATGCCACAATGACACAATGCCACAATATCACACTGCCACAATATCACAATTTCGCAATGCCACAATGTCACAATGCCACAATCTCACAATATCACAATGCCACAATACCACAATGTCACAATATCACAATGACACAATGTCACAATGTCACAATACCACAATGCCACAATATCAAAATGTCACAAATTCACAATACCACAATGCCAAAATGGCACAATGCCACAATGTCACAATACCACAATGTCACAATACCACAATATCACAATGCCGCAACATCACAATGCCACAATATCACAATGCCACAATATCACAATTTCACAATGTCACAATGCCACAATATCAAAATGCCACAATATCACAATTTCACAATATCACGATGCCACAATGTCACAATGCCATGATATCACAATGCCACAATATCACAATGTCACAATGCCACAATGTCACACTACCACAATATCACAATGTCACAATGCCATGATATCACAATGCCACAATGTCACAATGTCACAATGCCACAATGCCACAATGTCACAATGTACAATGTCACAATATCACAACACCACAATGTCACAATGTCTCAATGTCACAATGCCACAATGACACAATGCCACAATATCACACTGCCACAATATCACTATCAGAATGCCACAATGTCAAAATGTCACAATGTCACAATGACACAACGTCACATTGCCACAATATCACAATGCCACAATATCACAATGTCACATTGTCACAATGCCACAATTTCACAATGTCACAATGTCACAATACCACAATGTCACAATACCACAATGTCACAATGTGACAATGCCACAATGTCACAATGTCACAATGCCACAATGCCACAACTGTCACAATGTCACAATGTCAAAATGACACAATATCACAATGTCACAATACCACAATGCCAAAATGTCACAATGCCACAATGCCACAATGTCACAATACCACAATGCCAAAATGTCACAATGTCACAATGCCACAATGCCACAATATCACAATGTCACAATGTCACAATGTCAAAATGATACAATGTCACAATGTCACAATACCACAATGCCACAATGTCACAATGACACAATGTCACAATGTCACAATACCACAATGACAAAATGTCACAATGCCACAATGTCACAATGCCACAATATCACAATGTCACAATGTCACAATATCGCAATGTCACAATATCACAATGCCACAATGTCACAATGCCACAATGTCACAATGACACAATGTCACAATGTCACAATACCACAATGACAAAATGTCACAATGACACAATGTCACAATGCCTCAATCTCATAATGTCACAATGTCACAATGCCACAATGTCACAATGTCACAATGCCACAATGCCTCAATCTCATAATGTCACAATGCCACATCGTCACAATGCCACAATATCACAAAGTCACAATGTCACAATGCCACAATATCACAAAGTCACAATGTCACAATGCCACAATGCCACAATATCACAATGCCACAATATCACAAAGTCACAATGTCACAATGCCACAATATCACAAAGTCACATTGTCACAATGCCACAATATCACAATGCCACAATATCACGATTGCAATGCCACAATGTCACAATGCCACAATGCCACAATATCACAATATTACAATGTCACAATGCCACAATCTCACAATGTCACAATGCCACAATACCACAATGTCACAAAAGCACAATGTCACAATATCACAATGTCACAATGCCACAATGTCACAATGCCACAAAGTCACAATGCCATAATATCACAATGTCACAATATCACAATGTCACAATGCCACAATGGTACAATGCCACAATACCACAATGCCACAATATCACAATGTCACAATGCCACAATTGCACAATGCCACAATTCCACAATGCCACAATGTCACAATGTCACAATGCCACAATATCACAATGTCACAATGCCACAATGTCACAATGCCACAATGTCACAATTCCACAATGCCACAATGGCACAATGCCACAATACCACAATGCCACAATATCACAATGTCACAATGCCACAATTCCACAATGTCACAATATCACAATGTCACAATGCCACAATGGCACAATGCCACAATACCACAATGCCACAATGTCACAATACCACAATGCCAAAATGTCAAAATGACACAATGCCACAATGTCACAATACCACAATGCCAAAATGTCACAATGCCACAATGCCACAATGTCACAATATCACAATGTCACAATGTCAAAATAACACAATGTCACAATGCCACAATGTCACAATGTCACAATGCCACAATGTCACAATGTCAAAATGACACAATGTCACAATGTCACAATACCACAATGCCAAAATATCACAATGCCACAATGCCACAATGTCACAATATCACAATGTCACAATGTCAAAATGACACAATGTCAAAATGTCACAATGGCACAATGCCACAATGTCACAATGCTACAATATCACAATGTCACAATGTCACAATGTCAAAATGACACAATGTCACAGATTCACAATACCACAATGCCAAAATGTCACAATGCCACAATGCCACAATGTCACAATGACACAATGTCACAATGTCACATTACCACAATGCCAAAATGTCAAAATGACACAATGTCACAATACCACAATGTCAAAATGTCACAATGTCACAATGACACAACGCCACATTGCCACAATATCACAATGTCACATTGTCACAATGCCACAATGCCACAATACCACAATGTCACAAAAGCACAATGTCACAATGCCACAATGCCACAATGTCACAATGTCACAATAGCACAATATCACAATATCACAAAAACACAATGTCACAATGTCACGATGTCACAATGCCACAATATCACAATGTTACAATGTCACAATGCCACAAGATCACAATGTCACAATGCAAACAATGTCGCAATATCACAATGTCACAATGTCACAATACCACAATATCACAATGTCACAATGCCACAATGTCACAATGCCACAATATCGCAATGCCACAATATCACAATGTCACAATGTCGCAATGTCACAATGCCGCAATGCCACAATGCCACAATGTCACAATGCCACAATGATTCAATATCACAATGTCACAATGTCACAACGTCACATTGCCACAATATCACAAAGTAAATGTCACAATGTCACAATATCACAATGCCACAATATCACAATGCCACAATATCACAATGCCACAATATCACAATGTCACAATGTCACAATGTCACAATGTCAAAATGACACAATGTCACAATGTCACAATGTCACAATATCACAATGTCACAATTCCACAATGCCACAATGTCACAATGCCACAATGCCACAACGCCACAATGTCACAATGTCACAACGCCACAATGTCACAATGCCACAATGTCACAATGTCACAATACCACAATGTCACAATTCCACAATGCCACAATGTCACAGTGCCACAATGCCACAATTTCACAACGCCGCAATGTCACAATGCCACAATGTCACAATGTCACAATGCCACAATGTCACAATGTCACAATGCCAAAATGCCACAATTTCACAATGCCGCAATGTCACAATGTCACAATGCCACAATGCCACAATCTCACAATGCCACAATGCCACAATTTCACAATGCCGCAATGTCACAATGCCACAATGCCACAATGTCACAATGCCACAATGTCACAATATCACAACACCACAATGCCACAATGTCACAACGCCACAATGTCACAACGCCACAATGTCACAATGCCACAATGTCACAATGTCACAATGCCACAATGCCACAATGTCACAATGCCACAATGTCACAATGTCACAACACCACAATGCCACAATGTCACAACGCCACAATGCCACAATGCCACAATGTCGCAATATCACAATGTCACAATGTCACAACACCACAATATCACAATGTCACAATGCCACAATGTCACAATGCCACAATGTCACAATGCCACAATATCACAATGTCACAATGTCGCAATGTCACAATGCCGCAATGCCACAATGCCACAATGTTTCAATATCACAATGTCACAATGCCACAATGCCACAATGCCACATTGCCACAATATCACAATATCACAATGCCACAATATCACAATGTCACAATGTCACAATGCCACAATATCACAATGCCACAATATCACAATGTCACAATGTCACAATGTCAAAATGACACAATGTCACAATGTCACAATGCCACAATGTCACAATACCACAATGTCACAATTCCACAATGCCACAATGTCACAATGCCACAATGCCACAATTTCACAACGCCACAATGTCACAATGTCACAACGCCACAATGTCACAATGCCACAATGTCACAATGTCACAATACCACAATGTCACAATGTCACAATGCCACAATGTCAGAATGCCACAATGCCACAATTTCACAACGCCACAATGTCACAATGTCACAATGCCACAATGTCACAATGTCACAATGCCACAATGCCACAATTTCACAATGCCGCAATGTCACAATGTCACAATGCCACAATGCCACAATGCCACAATTTCACAATGCCGCAATGTCACAATGCCACAATGCCACAATGTCACAATGCCACAATGTCACAATGTCACAACACCACAATGCCACAATGTCACAACGCCACAATGTCACAATGCCACAATGCCACAATGCCACAATGTCACAATGCCACAATGTCACAATGCCACAATGTCACAACGCCACAATGCCACAATGTCACAATGACACAATGTCACAATGTCACAATGCCAAAATGTCACAATGCCACAATGCCACAATGTCACAATACCACAATGTCAAAATGACACAATGTCACAATGTCACAATGCCAAAATGTCACAATGCCACAATGCCAAAATGTCACAATGTCAAAATGACACAATGTCAAAATGTCACAATACAACAATGCCACAATGTCACAATGTCAAAATGACACAATGTCACAATGTCACAATATCACAATGTCACAATGCCACAATGTCACAATGCCACAATGTCACAATGTCAAAATGTCACAATGCCACAATGTCAAAATGACACAATGTCACAAACTCACAATACCACAATGCCAAAATGTCACAATGCCACAATGCCACAATATCACAATGTCACATTGTCACAATGCAACAATGCCACAATATCACAATGCCGCAATGTCACAATGCCATGATATCACAATGCCACACTATCACAATATCACAATGTGAAAATGCCACAATGTCACAATGCCACAATACCACAATGTCAAAATGTCACAATGCCACAATGTCACAATGTACAATGTCACAATATCACAACACCACAATGTCACAATGTCTCAATTTCATAATGCCACAATTACTCAATGTCACAATGCCACAATGACACAATGCCACAATATCACACTGCCACAATATCACTATCAAAATGCCACAATGTCAAAATGTCACAATGACACAACGTCACATTGTCACAATGTCACAATGCCACAATATCACAATGCCACAATACCACAAAGTCACAATGTCACAATGCCACAATATCACAACGCCACAATGCCACAATGTCACAATGACACAATGTCACAATGTCACAATGCCAAAATGTCACAATGCCACAATGCCACAATGTCACAATACCACAATGTCAAAATGACACAATGTCACAATGTCACAATGCCAAAATGTCACAATGCCACAATGCCAAAATGTCACAATGTCAAAATGACACAATGTCAAAATGTCACAATACAACAATGCCACAATGTCACAATGTCAAAATGACACAATGTCACAATGTCACAATATCACAATGTCACAATGCCACAATGTCACAATGCCACAATGTCACAATGTCAAAATGTCACAATGCCACAATGTCAAAATGACACAATGTCACAAACTCACAATACCACAATGCCAAAATGTCACAATGCCACAATGCCACAATATCACAATGTCACATTGTCACAATGCAACAATGCCACAATATCACAATGCCGCAATGTCACAATGCCATGATATCACAATGCCACACTATCACAATATCACAATGTGAAAATGCCACAATGTCACAATGCCACAATACCACAATGTCAAAATGTCACAATGCCACAATGTCACAATGTACAATGTCACAATATCACAACACCACAATGTCACAATGTCTCAATTTCATAATGCCACAATTACTCAATGTCACAATGCCACAATGACACAATGCCACAATATCACACTGCCACAATATCACTATCAAAATGCCACAATGTCAAAATGTCACAATGACACAACGTCACATTGTCACAATGTCACAATGCCACAATATCACAATGCCACAATACCACAAAGTCACAATGTCACAATGCCACAATATCACAATGTCACAATGTCACATTGCCACAATATCACAATGCCACAATATCACAATGTCACATTGTCACAATGCCACAATATCACAATACCACAATGTCACAATATCACGATGCCACAATGTCACAATGCCATGATATCACAATGCCACAATATCACAATATCACAATGTGAAAATGCCACAATGTCACAATGCCACAATACCACAATGTCACAATGCCACAATGTCAAAATGTCACAATGACACAACGTCACATTGCCACAATATCACAATGCCACAATGTCACAATGTCACAATGCACAATATCACAATGCCACAATACCACAAGGTCACAATGTCACAATGCCACAATATCACAATGTCACAATGTCACAATGCCACAATGTCACAATGCCACAATCTCACAATGTCACAATGCCACAATACCACAATGTCACAAAAGCACAATGTCACAATGCCACAATAACACAATGCCACAATATCTCAATGTCACAATGTCACAATATCACAATACCACAATGCCACAATGTCACAATGCCACAATGCCACAATATCACAATGTTACAATGTCACAATGCCACAATATCACAAAAGCACAATGTCACAATGTCAGAATGCCACAATGCCACAATATCACAACGTCACAATGTCACAATATCACAATACCACAATACCACAATGTCACAAAAGCACAATGTCACAATGTCACAATGCCACAATGCCACAATATCACAATGTTACAATGTCACAATAGCACAATATCACAATGTCACAAAAGCACAATGTCACAATGCCACAATGTCGCAATATCACAATGTCACAATGTCACAATACCACAATATCATCAATGTCACAATGCCACAATGTCACAATTGCCACAATGTCACAATGCCACAATATCACAATGTCACAATGTCGCAATGTCGCAATGCCGCAATGCCACAATGCCACAATGTCACAATGCCACAATGTTTCAATATCACAATGTCACAATGTCACAACGTCACATTGCCACAATATCACAAAGTAAATGTCACAATGTCACAATATCACAATGCCACAATATCACAATGTCACAATGTCACAATGCCACAATATCACAATGCCACAATATCACAATGTCACAATGTCACAATGTCAAAAGGACACAATGTCACAATGTCACAATGCCACAATGTCACAATATCACAATGTCACAATGTCACAATTCCACAATGCCACAATGTCACAATGCCACAATGCCACAATTTCACAACGCCGCAATGTCACAATGCCACAATGACACAATGTCACAATGCCACAATGCCACAATGTCACAATGCCACAATGCCACAATTTCACAATGCTGCAATGTCACAATGTCACAATGCCACAATGCCACAATGTCACAATGCCACAATGCCACAATTTCACAATGCCGCAATGTCACAATGCCACAATGACACAATGTCACAATGCCACAATGCCACAATGTCACAATGCCACAATGCCACAATTTCACATGCCGCAATGTCACAATGTCACAATGCCACAATGCTACAATGTCACAATGCCACAATGCCACAATTTCACAATGCCGCAATGTCACAATGCCACAATGCCACAATGTCACAATGCCACAATGTCACAATACCACAATGCCACAATGTCACAACGCCACAATGTCACAATGCCACAATGTCACAATGTCACAATGCCACAATGCCACAATGTCACAATGTCACAATGCCACAATGTCACAATGTCACAACACCACAATGCCACAATGTCACAACGCCACAATGCCACAATGCCACAATGTCGCAATATCACAATGTCACAATGTCACAACACCACAATATCACAATGTCACAATGCCACAATGTCACAATGCCACAATGCCACAATGTCGCAATATCACAATGTCACAATGTCACAATGTCACAACACCACAATATCACAATGCCACAATGTCACAACGCCACAATGTCACAATGCCACAATGTCACAATGTCACAATGCCACAATGTCACAATGCCACAATGTCACAATGCCACAATGTCACAATGCCGCAATGCCACAATGCCACAATGTCACAATGCCACAATATTTCAATATCACAATGTCACAATGTCACAATGTCAAAATGACACAATGTCACAATGTCACAATGCCACAATGTCACAATACCACAATGTCACAATTCCACAATGCCACAATGTCACAATGCCACAATGCCACAATTTCACAACGCCACAATGTCACAATGTCACAACGCCACAATGTCACAATGCCACAATGTCACAATGTCACAATACCACAACGTCACAATTCCACAATGCCACAATGTCAGAATGCCACAATGCCACAATTTCACAACGCCGCAATGTCACAATGCCACAATGTCACAATGTCACAATGCCACAATGTCACAATGTCACAATGCCACAATGCCACAATGTCACAATGCCACAATGCCACAATTTCACAATGTCACAATGCCACAATGCCACAATGTCACAATGCCACAATGCCACAATGTCACAATGCCACAATGCCACAATTTCACAATGCCGCAATGTCACAATGCCACAATGCCACAATGTCACAATGCCACAATGTCACAATGTCACAACACCACAATGCCACAATGTCACAACGCCACAATGTCACAATGCCACAATGCCACAATGTCACAATGCCACAATGTCACAATGTCACAATGCCACAATGTCACAATGCCACAATGCCACAATGTCACAATGTCACAATGCCACAATGTCACAATGTCACAATGCCACAATGTCACAATGTCACAATGCCACAATGTCACAATGCCACAATGCCACAATGTCACAATGCCACAATGTCACAATGTCACAACACCACAATGCCACAATGTCACAACGCCACAATGCCACAATGTCACAATGACACAATGTCACAATGTCACAATGCCAAAATGTCACAATGCCACAATGCCACAATGTCACAATACCACAATGTCACAATGTCAAAATAACACAATGTCACAATGCCAAAATGTCACAATGCCACAATGCCAAAATGTCACAATGTCACAATGTCAAAATGACACAATGTCAAAATGTCACAATACAACAATGCCACAATGTCACAATATCAAAATGTCACAATGTCAAAATGACACAATGTCACAATGCCACAATGCCACAATGTCACAATATCACAATGTTACAATGCCACAATGTCACAATGCCACAATGTCACAATGTCAAAATGTCACAATGCCACAATGTCAAAATGACACAATGTCACAAACTCACAATACCACAATGCCAAAATGTCACAATGCCACAATGCCACAATGTCACAATGACACAACGTCACATTGCCACAATATCACAATGCCACAATATCACAATGTCACATTGTCACAATGCAACAATGCCACAATATCACAATGCCACAATGTCACAATATCATGATGCCACAATGTCACAATGCCATGATATCACAATGCCACACTATCACAATATCACAATGTGAAAATGCCACAATGTCACAATATCACAACACCACAATGTCACAATGTCTCAATTTCACAATGCCACAATTACTCAATGTCACAATGCCACAATGACACAATGCCACAATATCACACTGCCACAATATCACTATCAGAATGCCACAATGTCAAAATGTCACAATGACACAATGTCACATTGCCACAATATCACAATGCCACAATATCACAATGTCACATTGTCACAATGCCACAATGCCACAATATCACAATACCACAATGTCACAATATCACGATGCCACAATGTCACAATGCCATGATATCACAATGCCACAATATCACAATATCACAATGTGAAAATGCCACAATGTCACAATACCACAATACCACAATGTCACAATGCCACAATTTCAAAATGTCACAATGACACAACGTCACATTGCCACAATATCACAATGCCACAATGTCACAATGTCACAATGCCACAATATCATAATGCCACAATACCACAAGGTCACAATGTCACAATGCCACAATATCACAATGTCACAATGTCACAATGCCACAATGTCACAATGCCACAATCTCACAATGTCACAATGCCACAATACCACAATGTCACAAAAGCACAATGTCACAATGCCACAATAACACAATGCCACAATATCTCAATGTCACAATGTCACAATATCACAATACCACAATGCCACAATGTCACAATGCCACAATGCCACAATATCACAATGTTACAATGTCACAATGCCACAATATCACAAAAGCACAATGTCACAATGTCAGAATGCCACAATGCCACAATATCACAATGTCACAATGTCACAATATCACAATACCACAATACCACAATGTCACAAAAGCACAATGTCACAATGTCACAATGCCACAATGCCACAATATCACAATGTTACAATGTCACAATGCCACGATATCACAATGTCACAAAAGCACAATGTCACAATGCCACAATGTCGCAATATCACAATGTCACAATGTCACACAACCACAATATCACAATGTCACAATGCCACAATGCCACAATATCACAATGCCACAATATCACAATGTCACAATGTCACACTGTCACAATGCCGCAATGCCACAATGCCACAATGTCGCAATGCCACAATGTTTCAATATCACAATGTCACAATGTCACAACTTCACATTGCCACAATATCACAAAGTAAATGTCACAATGCCACAATATCACAATGCCACAATATCACAATGTCACAATGTCACAATGTCAGAATGTCACAATGCCACAATATCAAAATGTCACAATGCCACAATATCACAATGTCACAATGTCACAATGCCACAATATCACAATGCCACAATGTCACAATGCCACAATGTCACAATGTCACAATACCACAATGCCACAATGTCACAATGCCACAATATCACAAAGTCACAATGTCACAATACCACAATGCCACAATATCACAATGCCACAATGTCACAATTTCACAATGTCAAAATTACACAATGTCACAATGTCACAATACCACAATGTCACAATACCACAATGCCACAATATCACAATGACACACCGTCACAATGTCACAATACCACAATGACAAAATGTCACAATGCCACAATGTCACAATGCCACAATATCAAAATGTCATAAATTCACAATACCACAATGCCAAAATGGCACAATGCCACAATGCCACAATGTCACTTTGACACCATATCACAATACCACAATGTCACAATGCCACAATGCCACAATGTCACAATGTACAATGTAACAATATCACAACACCACAATGTCACAATGTCACAATGCCACAATGTCACAACATCATAATACCACAATACCACAATACCACAATGTCACAATACCACAATGTCACAATTCACAATTTCACAATGTCACAATACCACAATGTCACAATACCACAATATCACAATGCCGCAACATCAAAATGCCACAATATCACAATACCACAATATCACAATTTCACAATGTCACAATGCCACAATATCAAAATGCCACAATATCACAATTTCACAATATCACGATGCCACAATGTCACAATGCCATGATATCACAATGCCACAATATCACAATGTCACAATGCCACAATGTCACACTACCACAATACCACAATGTCACAATGTCACAATGCCACAATGCCACAATGTCACAATGTACAATGTCACAATATCACAACACCACAATGTCACAATGTCTCAATGTCACAATGCCACAATGACACAATGCCACAATATCACACTGCCACAATATCACCATCAGAATGCCACAATGTCAAAATGTCACAATGTCACAATGACACAACGTCACATTGCCACAATATCACAATGCCACAATATCACAATGTCACATTGTCACAATGCCACAATTTTACAATGTCACAATGTCACAATACCACAATGTCACAATACCACAATGTCACAATGTGACAATGCCACAATGTCACAATGTCACAATGCCACAATGCCACAATGTCACAATGCCAAAATGACACAATGTCACAATGTCACAATACCACAATGCCAAAATGTCACAATGCCACAATGCCACAATATCACAATATCACAATGTCACAACGTCACAATGCCACAATATCACAATGTAAATGTCACAATATCACAATGTCACAATGCCATAATATCACAATGCCACAATGTCACAATGTCACAATGTCACAATGCCACAATGTCACAATGCCACAATGCCACAATATCACAATGTCACAATGCCACAATATCACAATGTAAATGTCACAATACCACAATGTCACAATGTTACAATGTCACAATATCACAATATCACAATGCCACAATGCCACAATGTCACAATGTCACAATGTCACAATGCCTCACTCTCATAATGTCACAATGTCACAATGCCACAATGTCACAATACCACAATATCACAAAGTCACAATGTCACAATGCCACAATATCACAAAGTCACAATGTCACAATGCCACAATGCCACAATATCACAATGCCACAATATCACAAAGTCACAATGTCACAATGCCATCACAAAGTCACATTGTCACAATGCCACAATATCACAATGCCACAATATCACGATTGCAATGCCACAATGTCACAATGCCACAATGCCACAATATCACAATATTACAATGTCACAATGCCACAATCTCACAATGTCACAATGCCACAATACCACAATGTCACAAAAGCACAATGTCACAATGTCACAATGCCACAATATCACAATGTCACAATGTCACAGTATCACAATACCACAATGTCACAATGTCAAAATCTCACAATGTCATAATGCCACAATACCACAATGTCACAAAAGCACAATGTCACAATGTCACAATATCACAATGTCACAATGTCACAGTATCACAATACCACAATGTCACAATGTCACAATGCCTCAATCTCATAATGTCACAATGTCACAATGCCACAATGTCACAATGCCACAATGCCTCAATCTCATAATGTCACAATGTCACAATGCCACAATGCCACATTGCCACAATATTACAATGTCACAATGTCGCAATGCCACTTCGTCACAATGCCACAATATCACAAAGTCACAATGTCACAATGCCACAATATCACAATGTAAATGTCACAATACCACAATGTCACAATGTTATAATGTCACAATATCACAATGCCACAATGCCACAATGTCACAATGTCACAATGTCACAATATCACAATGTAAATGTCACAACGTGACAATGTCACAATGCCACAATACCACAATGTCACAATGTCACAACGTCACATTGCCACAATATCACAAAGTAAATGTCACAATGACACAATATCACAATGCCACAATATCACAATGTCACAATGTCACAATGCCACAATATCACAATGCCACAATATCACAATGTCACAATGTCACAATGTCACAATGTCACAATGCCACAATATCAAAATGTCACAATGCCACAATATCACAATGTCACAATGTCACAATGCCACAATATCACAATGCCACAATGTCACAATGCCACAATGTCACAATGTCACAATACCACAATGCCACAATGTCACAATGCCACAATATCACAAAGTCACAATGTCACAATACCACAATGCCACAATATCACAATGCCACAATGTCACAATTTCACAATGTCAAAATTACACAATGTCACAATGCCACAATGTCACAATGCCGCAATGCCACAATGCCACAATGTCACAATGCCACAATATTTCAATATCACAATGTCACAATGTCACAATGTCAAAATGACACAATGTCACAATGTCACAATGCCACAATGTCACAATACCACAATGTCACAATTCCACAATGCCACAATGTCACAATGCCACAATGCCACAATTTCACAACGACACAATGTCACAATGTCACAACGCCACAATGTCACAATGCCACAATGTCACAATGTCACAATACCACAACGTCACAATTCCACAATGCCACAATGTCAGAATGCCACAATGCCACAATTTCACAACGCCGCAATGTCACAATGCCACAATGTCACAATGTCACAATGCCACAATGTCACAATGTCACAATGCCACAATGCCACAATGTCACAATGCCACAATGCCACAATGTCACAATGCCACAATGCCACAATTTCACAATGCCGCAATGTCACAATGCCACAATGCCACAATGTCACAATGCCACAATGTCACAATGTCACAACACCACAATGCCACAATGTCACAACGCCACAATGTCACAATGCCACAATGCCACAATGTCACAATGCCACAATGTCACAATGTCACAATGCCACAATGTCACAATGTCACAATGCCACAATGTCACAATGCCACAATGCCACAATGTCACAATGTCACAATGCCACAATGTCACAATGTCACAATGCCACAATGTCACAACATCATAATACCACAATACCACAATACCACAATGTCACAATACCACAATGTCACAATATCACAATTTCACAATGTCACAATGCCATGATATCACAATGCCACAATATCACAATGTCACAATGCCACAATGTCACACTACCACAATACCACAATGTCACAATGTCACAATGCCACAATGTCACAATGTCACAATGTACAATGTCACAATATCACAACACCACAATGTCACAATGTCTCAATGTCACAATGCCACAATGACACAATGCCACAATATCACACTGCCACAATATCACCATCAGAATGCCACAATGTCAAAATGTCACAATGTCACAATGACACAACGTCACATTGCCACAATATCACAATGCCACAATATCACAATGTCACATTGTCACAATGCCACAATTTTACAATGTCACAATGTCACAATACCACAATGTCACAATACCACAATGTCACAATGTGACAATGCCACAATGTCACAATGTCACAATGCCACAATGCCACAATGTCACAATGCCACAATGCCACAATGTCATAATGTCACAATGTCAAAATGACACAATGTCACAATGTCACAATACCACAATGCCAAAATGTCACAATGCCACAATGCCACAATATCACAATATCACAATGTCACAACGTCACAATGCCACAATATCACAATGTAAATGTCACAATATCACAATGTCACAATGCCATAATATCACAATGCCACAATGTCACAATGTCACAATGTCACAATGCCACAATGTCACAATGCCACAATGCCACAATATCACAATGTCACAATGCCACAATATCACAATGTAAATGTCACAATACCACAATGTCACAATGTTACAATGTCACAATATCACAATATCACAATGCCACAATGCCACAATGTCACAATGTCACAATGTCACAATGCCTCACTCTCATAATGTCACAATGTCACAATGCCACAATGTCACAATACCACAATATCACAAAGTCACAATGTCACAATGCCACAATATCACAAAGTCACAATGTCACAATGCCACAATGCCACAATATCACAATGCCACAATATCACAAAGTCACAATGTCACAATGCCATCACAAAGTCACATTGTCACAATGCCACAATATCACAATGCCACAATATCACGATTGCAATGCCACAATGTCACAATGCCACAATGCCACAATATCACAATATTACAATGTCACAATGCCACAATCTCACAATGTCACAATGCCACAATACCACAATGTCACAAAAGCACAATGTCACAATGTCACAATGCCACAATATCACAATGTCACAATGTCACAGTATCACAATACCACAATGTCACAATGTCAAAATCTCACAATGTCACAATGCCACAATACCACAATGTCACAAAAGCACAATGTCACAATGTCACAATATCACAATGTCACAATGTCACAGTATCACAATACCACAATGTCACAATGTCACAATGCCTCAATCTCATAATGTCACAATGTCACAATGCCACAATGTCACAATGCCACAATGCCTCAATCTCATAATGTCACAATGTCACAATGCCACAATGCCACATTGCCACAATATTACAATGTCACAATGTCGCAATGCCACTTCGTCACAATGCCACAATATCACAAAGTCACAATGTCACAATGCCACAATATCACAATGTAAATGTCACAATACCACAATGTCACAATGTTATAATGTCACAATATCACAATGCCACAATGCCACAATGTCACAATGTCACAATGTCAAAATATCACTATGTAAATGTCACAACGTGACAATGTCACAATGCCACAATACCACAATGTCACAATGTCACAACGTCACATTGCCACAATATCACAAAGTAAATGTCACAATGACACAATATCACAATGCCACAATATCACAATGTCACAATGTCACAATGCCACAATATCACAATGCCACAATATCACAATGTCACAATGTCACAATGTCACAATGTCACAATGCCACAATATCAAAATGTCACAATGCCACAATATCACAATGTCACAATGTCACAATGCCACAATATCACAATGCCACAATGTCACAATGCCACAATGTCACAATGTCACAATACCACAATGCCACAATGTCACAATGCCACAATATCACAAAGTCACAATGTCACAATACCACAATGCCACAATATCACAATGCCACAATGTCACAATTTCACAATGTCAAAATTACACAATGTCACAATGTCACAATACCACAATGTCACAATACCACAATGTCACAATATCACAATGACACAATGTCACAATGTCACAATACCACAATGACAAAATGTCACAATGCCACAATGTCACAATGCCACAATATCAAAATGTCACAAATTCACAATACCACAATGCCAAAATGGCACAATGCCACAATGTCACTTTGACACCATATCACAATACCACAATGTCACAATGCCACAATGCCACAATGTCACAATGCACAATGTAACAATATCACAACACCACAATGTCACAATGTCACAATGCCACAATGTCACAACATCATAATACCACAATACCACAATACCACAATGTCACAATACCACAATGTCACAATATCACAATTTCACAATGTCACAATACCACAATGTCACAATACCACAATATCACAATGCCGCAACATCACAATGCCACAATATCACAATGCCACAATATCACAATTTCACAATGTCACAATGCCACAATATCAAAATGCCACAATATCACAATTTCACAATATCACGATGCCACAATGTCACAATGCCATGATATCACAATGCCACAATATCACAATGTCACAATGCCACAATGTCACACTACCACAATACCACAATGTCACAATGTCACAATGCCACAATGCCACAATGTCACAATGTACAATGTCACAATATCACAACACCACATTGTCACAATGTCTCAATGTCACAATGCCACAATGACATAATGCCACAATATCACACTGCCACAATATCACTATCAGAATGCCACAATGTCAAAATGTCACAATGTCACAATGACACAACGTCACATTGCCACAATATCACAATGCCACAATATCACAATGTCACATTGTCACAATGCCACAATTTCACAATGTCACAATGTCACAATACCACAATGTCACAATACCACAATGTCACAATGTGACAATGCCACAATGTCACAATGTCACAATGCCACAATGCCACAATGTCACAATGCCACAATGCCAAAATGTCACAATGTCACAATGTCAAAATGACACAATGTCACAATGTCACAATACCACAATGCCAAAATGTCACAATGCCACAATGCCACAATGTCACAATACCACAATGCCAAAATGTCACAATGTCACAATGCCACAATGCCACAATATCACAATGTCACAATGTCACAATGTCAAAATGATACAATGTCACAATGTCACAATACCACAATGCCACAATGTCACAATGACACAATGTCACAATGTCACAATACCACAATATCACAATGTCACAATATCACAATGTCACAATATCAGAATGCCACAATGTCACAATATCACAATGCCACAATGTCACAATGCCACAATATCACAATGTCACAATGTCACAATATCACAATGTCACAATACCACAATGCCACAATATCACAATGACACAATGTCACAATGTTATAATGTCACAATATCACAATGCCACAATGCCACAATGTCACAATGTCACAATGTCACAATATCACAATGTAAATGTCACAACGTGACAATGTCACAATGCCACAATACCACAATGTCACAATGTCACAACGTCACATTGCCACAATATCACAAAGTAAATGTCACAATGACACAATATCACAATGCCACAATATCACAATGTCACAATGTCACAATGCCACAATATCACAAAGTAAATGTCACAATGACACAATATCACAATGCCACAATATCACAATGTCACAATGTCACAATGCCACAATATCACAATGCCACAATATCACAATGTCACAATGTCACAATGTCACAATGCCACAATATCAAAATGTCACAATGCCACAATATCACAATGTCACAATGTCACAATGCCACAATATCACAATGCCACAATGTCACAATGCCACAATGTCACAATGTCACAATACCACAATGCCACAATGTCACAATGCCACAATATCACAATGTCACAATGTCACAATACCACAATGTCACAATACCACAATGCCACAATATCACAATGACACAATGTCACAATGTCACAATACCACAATGACAAAATGTCACAATGCCACAATGTCACAATGCCACAATATCAAAATGTCACAAATTCACAATACCACAATGCCAAAATGGCACAATGCCACAATGTCACTTTGACACCATATCACAATACCACAATGTCACAATGCCACAATGCCACAATGTCACAATGTACAATGTAACAATATCACAACACCACAATGTCACAATGTCACAATGCCACAATGTCACAACATCATAATACCACAATACCACAATACCACAATGTCACAATACCACAATGTCACAATATCACAATTTCACAATGTCACAATACCACAATGTCACAATACCACAATATCACAATGCCGCAACATCACAATGCCACAATATCACAATGCCACAATATCACAATTTCACAATGTCACAATGCCACAATATCAAAATGCCACAATATCACAATTTCACAATATCACGATGCCACAATGTCACAATGCCATGATATCACAATGCCACAATATCACAATGTCACAATGCCACAATGTCACACTACCACAATACCACAATGTCACAATGTCACAATGCCACAATGCCACAATGTCACAATGTACAATGTCACAATATCACAACACCACAATGTCACAATGTCTCAATGTCACAATGCCACAATGACATAATGCCACAATATCACACTGCCACAATATCACTATCAGAATGCCACAATGTCAAAATGTCACAATGTCACAATGACACAACGTCATATTGCCACAATATCACAATGCCACAATATCACAATGTCACATTGTCACAATGCCACAATTTCACAATGTCACAATGTCACAATACCACAATGTCACAATACCACAATGTCACAATGTGACAATGCCACAATGTCACAATGTCACAATGCCACAATGCCACAATGTCACAATGCCACAATGCCACAATGTCACAATGTCACAATGTCAAAATGACACAATGTCACAATGTCACAATACCACAATGCCAAAATGACACAATGCCACAATGCCACAATGTCACAATACCACAATGCCAAAATGTCACAATGTCACAATGCCACAATGCCACAATATCACAATGTCACAATGTCACAATGTCAAAATGATACAATGTCACAATGTCACAATAGCACAATGCCACAATGTCACAATGACACAATGTCACAATGTCACAATACCACAATATCACAATGTCACAATATCACAATGTCACAATATCACAATGCCACAATGTCACAATATCACAATGCCACAATGTCACAATGCCACAATATCACAATGTCACAATGTCACAATATCACAATGTCACAATACCACAATGCCACAATATCACAATGACACAATGTCACAATGTCATAATACCACAATGTCACAATGTCACAATGCCACAATGTCACAATGCCACAATATCACAATGTCACAATATCACAATGTCACAATACCACAATGCCACAATGTCACAATGACACAATGTCACAATGTCACAATACCACAATGACAAAATGTCACAATGTCACATTGTCACAATGCCACAATTTCACAATGTCACAATGTCACAATACCACAATGTCACAATACCACAATGTCACAATGTGACAATGCCACAATGTCAAAATGTCACAATGCCACAATGCCACAATGTCACAATGCCACAATGCCACAATGTCACAATGTCAAAATGACACAATCTCACAATGTCACAATATCACAATGCCACAATATCACTATCAGAATGCCACAATGTCAAAATGCCACAATATCACAATGTCACATTGTCACAATGCCACAATTTCACAATGCTACAATGTCACAATGCCACAATGTCACAATGCCACAATGTCACAATGTCACAATGTCACAGTATCACAATATCACAATGCCACAATGTCACAATATCACAATGCCACAATGCCACAATGTCACAATGTCACAATATCACAATGCCACAATGCCACAATGTCACAATGTCACAATGCCTCAATCTCATAATGTCACAATGTCACAATGCCACAATGTCACAATGTCACATTGTCACAATGCCACAATTTCACAATGCTACAATGTCACAATGCCACAATGTCACAATATCACAATGCCACAATGCCACAATGTCACAATGTCACAATACCACAATGTCACAATACCACAATGTCACAATATCACAATTTCACAATGTCACAATACCACAATGTCACAATACCACAATATCACAATGCCGCAACATCACAATGCCACAATATCACAATGCCACAATATCACAATTTCACAATGTCACAATGCCACAATATCAAAATGCCACAATATCACAATTTCACAATATCACGATGCCACAATGTCACAATGCCATGATATCACAATGCCACAATATCACAATGTCACAATGCCACAATGTCACACTACCACAATACCACAATGTCACAATGTCACAATGCCACAATGCCACAATGTCACAATGTACAATGTCACAATATCACAACACCACATTGTCACAATGTCTCAATGTCACAATGCCACAATGACATAATGCCACAATATCACACTGCCACAATATCACTATCAGAATGCCACAATGTCAAAATGTCACAATGTCACAATGACACAACGTCACATTGCCACAATATCACAATGCCACAATATCACAATGTCACATTGTCACAATGCCACAATTTCACAATGTCACAATGTCACAATACCACAATGTCACAATACCACAATGTCACAATGTGACAATGCCACAATGTCACAATGTCACAATGCCACAATGCCACAATGTCACAATGCCACAATGCCAAAATGTCACAATGTCACAATGTCAAAATGACACAATGTCACAATGTCACAATACCACAATGCCAAAATGTCACAATGCCACAATGCCACAATGTCACAATACCACAATGCCAAAATGTCACAATGTCACAATGCCACAATGCCACAATATCACAATGTCACAATGTCACAATGTCAAAATGATACAATGTCACAATGTCACAATACCACAATGCCACAATGTCACAATGACACAATGTCACAATGTCACAATACCACAATATCACAATGTCACAATATCACAATGTCACAATATCACAATGCCACAATGTCACAATATCACAATGCCACAATGTCACAATGCCACAATATCACAATGTCACAATGTCACAATATCACAATGTCACAATACCACAATGCCACAATATCACAATGACACAATGTCACAATGTTATAATGTCACAATATCACAATGCCACAATGCCACAATGTCACAATGTCACAATGTCACAATATCACAATGTAAATGTCACAACGTGACAATGTCACAATGCCACAATACCACAATGTCACAATGTCACAACGTCACATTGCCACAATATCACAAAGTAAATGTCACAATGACACAATATCACAATGCCACAATATCACAATGTCACAATGTCACAATGTCACAATGTCACAATGCCACAATATCAAAATGTCACAATGCCACAATATCACAATGTCACAATGTCACAATGCCACAATATCACAATGCCACAATGTCACAATGCCACAATGTCACAATGTCACAATACCACAATGCCACAATGTCACAATGCCACAATATCACAATGTCACAATGTCACAATACCACAATGTCACAATACCACAATGCCACAATATCACAATGACACAATGTCACAATGTCACAATACCACAATGACAAAATGTCACAATGCCACAATGTCACAATGCCACAATATCAAAATGTCACAAATTCACAATACCACAATGCCAAAATGGCACAATGCCACAATGTCACTTTGACACCATATCACAATACCACAATGTCACAATGCCACAATGCCACAATGTCACAATGTACAATGTAACAATATCACAACACCACAATGTCACAATGTCACAATGCCACAATGTCACAACATCATAATACCACAATACCACAATACCACAATGTCACAATACCACAATGTCACAATATCACAATTTCACAATGTCACAATACCACAATGTCACAATACCACAATATCACAATGCCGCAACATCACAATGCCACAATATCACAATGCCACAATATCACAATTTCACAATGTCACAATGCCACAATATCAAAATGCCACAATATCACAATTTCACAATATCACGATGCCACAATGTCACAATGCCATGATATCACAATGCCACAATATCACAATGTCACAATGCCACAATGTCACACTACCACAATACCACAATGTCACAATGTCACAATGCCACAATGCCACAATGTCACAATGTACAATGTCACAATATCACAACACCACAATGTCACAATGTCTCAATGTCACAATGCCACAATGACATAATGCCACAATATCACACTGCCACAATATCACTATCAGAATGCCACAATGTCAAAATGTCACAATGTCACAATGACACAACGTCATATTGCCACAATATCACAATGCCACAATATCACAATGTCACATTGTCACAATGCCACAATTTCACAATGTCACAATGTCACAATACCACAATGTCACAATACCACAATGTCACAATGTGACAATGCCACAATGTCACAATGTCACAATGCCACAATGCCACAATGTCACAATGCCACAATGCCACAATGTCACAATGTCACAATGTCAAAATGACACAATGTCACAATGTCACAATACCACAATGCCAAAATGACACAATGCCACAATGCCACAATGTCACAATACCACAATGCCAAAATGTCACAATGTCACAATGCCACAATGCCACAATATCACAATGTCACAATGTCATAATGTCAAAATGATACAATGTCACAATGTCACAATAGCACAATGCCACAATGTCACAATGACACAATGTCACAATGTCACAATACCACAATATCACAATGTCACAATATCACAATGTCACAATATCACAATGCCACAATGTCACAATATCACAATGCCACAATGTCACAATGCCACAATATCACAATGTCACAATGTCACAATATCACAATGTCACAATACCACAATGCCACAATATCACAATGACACAATGTCACAATGTCATAATACCACAATGTCACAATGTCACAATGCCACAATGTCACAATGCCACAATATCACAATGTCACAATATCACAATGTCACAATACCACAATGCCACAATGTCACAATGACACAATGTCACAATGTCACAATACCACAATGACAAAATGTCACAATGTCACATTGTCACAATGCCACAATTTCACAATGTCACAATGTCACAATACCACAATGTCACAATACCACAATGTCACAATGTGACAATGCCACAATGTCAAAATGTCACAATGCCACAATGCCACAATGTCACAATGCCACAATGCCACAATGTCACAATGTCAAAATGACACAATCTCACAATGTCACAATATCACAATGCCACAATATCACTATCAGAATGCCACAATGTCAAAATGCCACAATATCACAATGTCACATTGTCACAATGCCACAATTTCACAATGCTACAATGTCACAATGCCACAATGTCACAATGCCACAATGTCACAATGTCACAATGTCACAGTATCACAATATCACAATGCCACAATGTCACAATATCACAATGCCACAATGCCACAATGTCACAATGTCACAATATCACAATGCCACAATGCCACAATGTCACAATGTCACAATGCCTCAATCTCATAATGTCACAATGTCACAATGCCACAATGTCACAATGTCACAATGCCACAATGCCTCAATCTCATAATGTCACAATGTCACAATGCCACAATGCCACGTTGCCACAATATTACAATGTCACAATGTCGCAATGCCACATCGTCACAATGCCACAATATCACAAAGTCACAATGTCACAATGCCACAATATCACAAAGTCACAATGTCACAATGCCACAATGCCACAATATCACAATGCCACAATATCACAAAGTCACAATGTCACAATGCCACAATATCACAAAGTCACATTGTCACAATGCCACAATATCACAATGCCACAATATCACGATTGCAATGCCACAATGTCACAATGCCACAATGCCGCAATATTACAATATTACAATGTCACAATGCCACAATCTCACAATGTCACAATGCCACAATACCACAATGTCACAAAAGCACAATGTCACAATGTCACAATGCGATAATATCACAATGTCACAATGTCACAGTATCACAATACCACAATGCCACAATGTCACAATGCCACAATGCCACAATATCACAATGTTACAATGTCACAATGCCACAATATCACAATGTCACAATGCCACAATATCACAATGCCACGATATCACAATGTCACAATGTCACAATACCACAATATCACAATGTCACAATGCCACAATGTCACAATGCCACAATGTCACAATGCCATAATATCACAATGTCACAATATCACAATGTCACAATGCCACAATGGCACAATGCCACAATACCACAATGCCACAATATCACAATGTCACAATGCCACAATTGCACAATGCCACAATTCCACAATGCCACAATGCCACAATGTCACGATGCCACAATGTCTCAATATCACAATGTCACAACGTCACATTGCCACAATATCACAATGTAAATGTCACAATGTCACAATGTCACAATGTCACAATGCCACAATATCACAATGTCACAATTTGACAATGCGACAATGTCACAATGTCACGATGCCACAATGTCACAATGTCACAATATCACAATGTAAATGTCACAACGTGACAATGTCACAATGCCACAATACCACAATATCACAATGTCACAATGTCACAATGCCACAATATCACAATGCCACAATATCACAATTTCGCAATGCCACAATGTCACAATGTCACAATGCCACAATATCACAATGTCACAATGCCACAATATCACAATGTAAATGTCACAATATCACAATGTCACAATGCCACAATATCACAATGCCACAATGTCACAATGTCACAATGTCACAATGCCACAATGTCACAATGCCACAATGTCACAATGCCACAATGCCACAATGTCTCAATATCACAATGTCACAACGTCACAATGCCACAATATCACATTGTAAATGTCACAATATCACAATGTCACAATGCCATAATATCACAATGCCACAATGTCACAATGTCACAATGTCACAATGCCACAATGTCACAATGCCACAATGCCACAATATCACAATGTCACAATGCCACAATATCACAATGTAAATGTCACAATACCACAATGTCACAATGTTACAATGTCACAATATCACAATATCACAATGCCACAATGCCACAGTCACAATGTCACAATGTCACAATGCCTCACTCTCATAATGTCACAATGTCACAATGCCACAATGTCACAATGTCACAATGCCACAATGCCTCAATCTCATAATGTCACAATGTCACAATGCCACAATGCCACATTGCCACAATATTACAATGTCACAATGTCGCAATGCCACATCATCACAATGCCACAATATCACAAAGTCACAATGTCACAATGCCACAATATCACAAAGTCACAATGTCACAAAGTCACAATGTCACAATGCCACAATATCACAAAGTCACAATGTCACAATGCCACAATGCCACAATATCACAATGCCACAATATCACAAAGTCACAATGTCACAATGCCACAGTATCACAAAGTCACATTGTCACAATGCCACAATATCACAATGCCACAATATCACGATTGCAATGCCACAATGTCACAATGCCACAATGCCACAATATCACAATATTACAATGTCACAATGCCACAATCTCACAATGTCACAATGCCACAATACCACAATGTCACAAAAGCACAATGTCACAATGTCACAATGCCACAATATCACAATGCCACAATATCACAATTTCGCAATGCCACAATGTCACAATGTCACAATGCCACAATATCACAATGTCACAATGCCACAATACCACAATGTAAATGTCACAATATCACAATGTCACAATGCCATAATATCACAATGCCACAATGTCACAATGTCACAATGTCACAATGCCACAATGTCACAATGCCACAATGCCACAATGTCACAATGCCACAATGCCATAATGTCTCAATATCACAATGTCACAACGTCACAATGCCACAATATCACAATGTAAATGTCACAATATCACAATGTCACAATGGCATAATATCACAATGCCACAATGTCACAATGTCACAATGTCACAATGCCACAATGTCACAATGCCACAATGCCACAATATCACAATGTCACAATGCCACAATATCACAATGTAAATGTCACAATACCACAATGTCACAATGTTACAATGTCACAATATCACAATGCCACAATGTCACAATGTCACAATGTCACAATGCCTCAATCTCATAATGTCACAATGTCACAATGCCACAATGTCACAATGTCACAATGCCACAATGCCTCAATCTCATAATGTCACAATGTCACAATGCCACAATGCCACATTGCCACAATATTACAATGTCACAATGTCGCAATGCCACTTTGTCACAATGCCACAATATCACAAAGTCACAATGTCACAATGCCACAATATCACAATGTAAATGTCACAATACCACAATGTCACAATGTTACAATGTCACAATATCACAATGCCACAATGCCACAATGTCACAATGTCACAATGTCACAATGCCTCAATCTCATAATGTCACAATGTCACAATGCCACAATGTCACAATGTCACAATGCCACAATGCCTCAATCTCATAATGTCACAATGTCACAATGCCACAATGCCACATTGCCACAATATTACAATGTCACAATGTCGCAATGCCACATCATCACAATGCCACAATATCACAAAGTCACAATGTCACAATGCCACAATGCCACAATATCACAATGCCACAATATCACAAAGTCACAATGTCACAATACCACAATATCACAATGTAAATGTCACAATACCACAATGTCACAATGTTACAATGTCACAATATCACAATGCCACAATGCCACAATGTCACAATGTCACAATGTCACAATTCCTCAATCTCATAATGTCACAATGTCACAATGCCACAATGTCACAATGTCACAATGCTACAATGCCTCAATCTCATAATGTCACAATGTCACAATGCCACAATGCCACATTGCCACAATATTACAATGTCACAATGTCACAATGCCACATCGTCACAATGCCACAATATCACAAAGTCACAATGTCACAATGCCACAATATCACAAAGTCACAATGTCACAATTCCACAATGCCACAATATCAAAATGCCACAATATCACAAAGTCACAATGTCACAATGCCACAATATCACAAAGTCACATTGTCACAATGCCACAATATCACAATGCCACAATATCACGATTGCAATGCCACAATGTCACAATGCCACAATGCCACAATGCCACATTGCCACAATATTACAATGTCACAATGTCACAATGCCACATCGTCACAATGCCACAATATCACAAAGTCACAATGTCACAATGCCACAATATCACAAAGTCACAATGTCACAATTCCACAATGCCACAATATCAAAATGCCACAATATCACAAAGTCACAATGTCACAATGCCACAATATCACAAAGTCACATTGTCACAATGCCACAATATCACAATGCCACAATATCACGATTGCAATGCCACAATGTCACAATGCCACAATGCCACAATATCACAATATTACAATGTCACAATGCCACAATCTCACAATGTCACAATGCCACAATACCACAATGTCACAAAAGCACAATATCACAATGTCACAATGCCACAATATCACAATGTCACAATGTCACAGTATCACAATACCACAATGCCACAATGTTACAATGCCACAATGCCACAATATCACGATGTTACAATGTCACAATGCCACAATATCACAATGTCACAATGCCACGATATCACAATGCCACGATATCACAATGTCACAATGTCACAATACCACAATATCACAATGTCACAATGCCACAATGTCACAATGCCACAATGTCACAATGCCATAATATCACAATGTCACAATATCACAATGTTACAATGCCACAATGGCACAATGCCACAATACCACAATGCCACAATATCACAATGTCACAATGCCACAATTGCACAATGCCACAATTCCACAATGCCACAATGCCACAATGTCACAATGCCACAATGTCTCAATATCACAATGTCACAACGTCACATTGCCACAATATCACAATGTAAATGTCACAATGTCACAATGTCACAATGCCACAATATCACAATGTCACAATTTGACAATGCGACAATGTCACAATGTCACGATGCCACAATGTCACAATGTCACAATATCACAATGTAAATGTCACAACGTGACAATGTCACAATGCCACAATACTACAATATCACAATGTCACAATGTCACAATGCCACAATATCACAATGCCACAATATCACAATTTCGCAATGCCACAATGTCACAATGTCACAATGCCACAATATCACAATGTCACAATGCCACAATATCACAATGTAAATGTCACAATATCACAATGTCACAATGCCATAATATCACAATGCCACAATGTCACAATGTCACAATGTCACAATGCCACAATGTCACAATGCCACAATGCCACAATGTCACAATGCCACAATGCCACAATGTCTCAATATCACAATGTCACAACGTCACAATGCCACAATATCACAATGTCACAATGTCACAATGTTACAAGTCTCAATATCACAATGTCACAACGTCACAATGCCACAATGTCACAATGTCTCAATACCACAATATCACAATGCCAAAATATCACAATGTTACGATATCACAATGTCACAATATCACAATGTCACAATGCCACAATATCACAATGCCACAATATCACAATGTCACAATGTCACAATGCCACAGTGTCTCAATATCACAATGTCACAACCTCACAATGTCTCAATATCACAATGTCACAAAGTCACAATGTCAAAATATCACAATGCCACAATATCACAATGTCACAATGTCACAATGTCACAATGCCACAAGATCACAATGCCACAATATCACAATGTCACAATGTCACAATGCCACAGTGTCTCAATATCACAATGTCACAACCTCACAATGTCTCAATATCACAATGTCACAAAGTCACAATGTCACAATATCACAATGCCACAATATCACAATGTCACAATGTCACAATGTCACAATGCCACAAGATCACAATGCCACAATATCACAATGTCACAATGCCACAATGTCACAATGTCACAATGCCACAATGCCTCAATCTCATAATGTCACAATGTCACAATGCCACAATGACACATTGCCACAATATTACAATGTCACAATGTCGCAATGCCACTTTGTCACAATGCCACAATATCACAAAGTCACAATGTCACAATGCCACAATATCACAATGTAAATGTCACAATACCACAATGTCACAATGTTACAATGTCACAATATCACAATGCCACAATGCCACAATGTCACAATGTCACAATGTCACAATGCCTCAATCTCATAATGTCACAATGTCACAATGCCACAATGTCACAATGTCACAATGCCACAATGCCTCAATCTCATAATGTCACAATGTCACAATGCCACAATGCCACATTGCCACAATATTACAATGTCACAATGTCGCAATGCCACATCATCACAATGCCACAATATCACAAAGTCACAATGTCACAATGCCACAATGCCACAATATCACAATGCCACAATATCACAAAGTCACAATGTCACAATACCACAATATCACAATGTAAATGTCACAATACCACAATGTCACAATGTTACAATGTCACAATATCACAATGCCACAATGCCACAATGTCACAATGTCACAATGTCACAATTCCTCAATCTCATAATGTCACAATGTCACAATGCCACAATGTCACAATGTCACAATGCCACAATGCCTCAATCTCATAATGTCACAATGTCACAATGCCACAATGCCACATTGCCACAATATTACAATGTCACAATGTCACAATGCCACATCGTCACAATGCCACAATATCACAAAGTCACAATGTCACAATGCCACAATATCACAAAGTCACAATGTCACAATGCCACAATGCCACAATATCACAATGCCACAATATCACAAAGTCACAATGTCACAATGCCACAATATCACAAAGTCACATTGTCACAATGCCACAATATCACAATGCCACAATATCACGATTGCAATGCCACAATGTCACAATGCCACAATGCCACAATATCACAATATTACAATGTCACAATGCCACAATCTCACAATGTCACAATGCCACAATACCACAATGTCACAAAAGCACAATATCACAATGTCACAATGCCACAATATCACAATGTCACAATGTCACAGTATCACAATACCACAATGCCACAATGTCACAATGCCACAATGCCACAATATCACGATGTTACAATGTCACAATGCCACAATATCACAATGTCACAATGCCACGATATCACAATGCCACGATATCACAATGTCACAATGTCACAATACCACAATATCACAATGTCACAATGCCACAATGTCACAATGCCACAATGTCACAATGCCATAATATCACAATGTCACAATATCACAATGTCACAATGCCACAATGGCACAATGCCACAATACCACAATGCCACAATATCACAATGTCACAATGCCACAATTGCACAATGCCACAATTCCACAATGCCACAATGCCACAATGTCACAATGCCACAATGTCTCAATATCACAATGTCACAACGTCACATTGCCACAATATCACAATGTAAATGTCACAATGTCACAATGTCACAATGCCACAATATCACAATGTCACAATTTGACAATGCGACAATGTCACAATGTCACGATGCCACAATGTCACAATGTCACAATATCACAATGTAAATGTCACAACGTGACAATGTCACAATGCCACAATACCACAATATCACAATGTCACAATGTCACAATGCCACAATATCACAATGCCACAATATCACAATTTCGCAATGCCACAATGTCACAATGTCACAATGCTACAATATCACAATGTCACAATGCCACAATATCACAATGTAAATGTCACAATATCACAATGTCACAATGCCATAATATCACAATGCCACAATGTCACAATGTCACAATGTCACAATGCCACAATGTCACAATGCCACAATGCCACAATGTCACAATGCCACAATGCCACAATGTCTCAATATCACAATGTCACAACGTCACAATGCCACAATATCACAATGTCACAATGTCACAATGTTACAAGTCTCAATATCACAATGTCACAACGTCACAATGCCACAATGTCACAATGTCTCAATACCACAATATCACAATGCCAAAATATCACAATGTTACGATATCACAATGTCACAATATCACAATGTCACAATGCCACAATATCACAATGCCACAATATCACAATGTCACAATGTCACAATGCCACAGTGTCTCAATATCACAATGTCACAACCTCACAATGTCTCAATATCACAATGTCACAAAGTCACAATGTCACAATATCACAATGTCACAATGTCACAATGCCACAAGATCACAATGCCACAATATCACAATGTCACAATGTCATAATGCCACAATGTCTCAATATCACAATGTCACAACGTCACAATGCCACAATATCACAATGCCACAATATCACAATGCCACAATATCACAATGTCACAATGTCACAATGCCACAATATCACAATTTCGCAATGCCACAATGTCACAATGTCACAATGCTACAATATCACAATGTCACAATGTCTCAATATCACAATGTCACAGCCTCACAAAATCTCAATATCACAATGTCACAACCTCACAATGTCTCAATATCACAATGTCACAATGTCACAATGTCACAATGTCACAATGCCACAAGATCACAATGCCACAATATCACAATGTCACAATGTCACAATGCCACAATGTCACAAAGTCACAATGTCACAATATCACAATGCCACAATATCACAATGTCACAATGTCACAATGTCGCAATGCCACAAAATCACAATGCCACAATTTCACTATCACAATGTCACAATGTCACAATGCCACAATGTCACAATATCACACTGTCACAATGTCACAATGCCACAATATCACAATGCCACAATATCACTATTGCAATGCCACAATGTCACAATGACACAATCTCACAATGTCACAATGCCACAATACCACAATGTCACAAAAGCACACTGTCACAATGTCACAATGTCACAATGTCACAATGTCACAATACCACAATATCACAATGTCACAATGCCACAATGTCACAATGCCACAATGTCACAATGCCACAATATCACAATGTCACAATATCACAATGTCACAATGCCACAATGTCACAATGCCACAATGGCACAATGCCACAATACCACAATGCCACAATGCCACAATGTCACCATGCCACAATGGCACAATGCCACAATGCCACAATGCCACAATGTCACAATGTCACAATGTCACAATGCCACAATATCGCAATATCACAGTGTCACAATATCACAATGTCACAATGTCACAATATCACAATGCCACAATTCCACAATATCACAATGTCACAATGTCACAATATCACAATGTCACAATGCCACAAAATCACAATGCCACAATATCACTATCACAATGTCACAATGTCATAATGCCACAATATCACAATGTCACAATATCACAATGTCACAATATCACAATGCCACAATATCACAATGTCACAATGTCACAATGTCACAATGTCACAATGCCACAATGCCACAATATCACAATGTCACAATACCACAGTATCACAATGTAAATGTCACAATATCACAATGTCACAATGCCACAATATCACAATGTCACAATATCACAATGTCACAATGTCACAATGCCACAATATCACAATGTCACAATATCACAATGTCACAATGTCACAATGCCACAAAATCACAATGCCACAATATCACAATCACAATGTCACAATGTCACAATATCACAATGCCACAATATCACAATGTCACAATGTCACAATGCCGCAATATCTCAATGTAAATGTCACAATGTCAAAATGTCACAATCTCAAAATTTCACAATGTCACAATGCCACAATATCACAATGTCACATTGTCACAATGCCACAATTTCACAATGTCACAATATCACAACGTCAAAATGTCACAATGCCACAATATCACAATGCCACAATGTCACATTGTCACAATGCCACAATTTCACAATGTCACAATGTCACAATATCAAAAAGTCAAAATGTCACAATGCCACAATATCACAATGCCACAATGTCACAATGCCACAATATCACAATGTCACAATGTCACAATGCCACAATAACACAATGTCACAATGTAACAATGCCACAATAACACAATGTCACAAAAGCACAATGTCACAATGTCACATTTTCACAATGCCACAAAGTCACAATACCACAATATCACAATAGCACAATGTCACAATGTCACAATGTCACAATGTCACAATGCCACTATATCACAATGTCACAATGTCAGAATGTTACAATGCCACAATATCACAATGTCACAATGCCACAAAATCACAATGCCACAATATCACTATCACAATGTCACAATGTCACAATGCCACAAAATCACAATGCCACAATATCACTATCACAATGTCACAATGTCACAATGTCACAATGCCACAATGCCACAATATCACAATGTCACAATACCACAGTATCACAATGTAAATGTTACAATGTCACCATGTCACAATGCCACAATGCCGCAATATCACAATGTCACAATATCATAATGCCACAATATCACAATGTCACAGCATCACAATGCCACAATATCAAAATATCACAATGTCACAATGCCGCAATATTGCAATGTAAATGTCAAAATGTCACAATGTCACAATGCCACAATTTCACAATGTCACAATGTCACAATGTCACAATATCACAATGCCACAATATCACCATGTCACAATGTCACAATGCCGCAATATCTCAATGTAAATGTCACAATGTCAAAATGTCACAATCTCAAAATTTCACAATGTCACAATGTAACAATATCACAATGTCACATTGTCACAATGCCACAATTTCACAATGTCACAATGTCACAATATCACAACGTCAAAATGTCACAATGCCACAATATCACAATGCCACAATATCACAATGTCACAATGTCACAATGCCACAATAACACAATGTCACAATGTAACAATGCCACAATAACACAATGTCACAAAAGCACAATGTCACAATGTCACATTGTCACAATGCCACAAAGTCACAATACCACAATATCACAATAGCACAATGTCACAATGTCACAATGTCACAATGTCACAATGCCACTATATCACAATGTCACAATGTCAGAATGTTACAATGCCACAATATCACAATGTCACAATGCCACAAAATCACAATGCCACAATATCACTATCACAATGTCACAATGTCACAATGCCACAAAATCACAATGCCACAATATCACTATCACAATGTCACAATGTCACAATGCCACAATGCCACAATATCACAATGTCACAATACCACAGTATCACAATGTAAATGTTACAATGTCACCATGTCACAATGCCACAATGCCGCAATATCACAATGTCACAATATCATAATGCCACAATGTCACAATGTCACAACATCACAATGCCACAATATCAAAATATCACAATGTCACAATGCCGCAATATCTCAATGTAAATGTCAAAATGTCACAATGTCACAATGCCACAATTTCACAATGTCACAACGTCACAATGTCACAATATCACAATGCCACAATATCGCAACGTCACAATGCCACAATATCACAATATCACAATGTCACAATGCCACAATATCACAATGTCACAATGTCACAATATCACAATGTCACAATGCCACAAAATCACAATGCCACAATATCACAATCACAATGTCACAATGTCACAATATCACAATGCCACAATATCACAATGTCACAATGTCACAATGCCGCGATATCTCAATGTAAATGTCACAATGTCAAAATGTCACAATCTCAAAATTTCACAATGTCACAATGCCACAATATCACAATGTCACATTGTCACAATGCCACAATTTCACAATGTCACAATATCACAACGTCAAAATGTCACAATGCCACAATATCACAATGCCACAATGCCACAATGCCACAATATCACAATGTCACAATGTCACAATGCCACAATGTCACAATGTAACAATATCACAATGTCACATTGTCACAATGCCACAATTTCACAATGTCACAATGTCACAATATCAAAAAGTCAAAATGTCACAATGCCACAATATCACAATGCCACAATGTCACAATGCCACAATATCACAATGTCACAATGTCACAATGCCACAATAACACAATGTCACAATGTAACAATGCCACAATAACACAATGTCACAAAAGCACAATGTCACAATGTCACATTTTCACAATGCCACAAAGTCACAATACCACAATATCACAATAGCACAATGTCACAATGTCACAATGTCACAATGTCACAATGCCACTATATCACAATGTCACAATGTCAGAATGTTACAATGCCACAATATCACAATGTCACAATGCCACAAAATCACAATGCCACAATATCACTATCACAATGTCACAATGTCACAATGCCACAAAATCACAATGCCACAATATCACTATCACAATGTCACAATGTCACAATGTCACAATGCCACAATGCCACAATATCACAATGTCACAATACCACAGTATCACAATGTAAATGTTACAATGTCACCATGTCACAATGCCACAATGCCGCAATATCACAATGTCACAATATCATAATGCCACAATATCACAATGTCACAACATCACAATGCCACAATATCAAAATATCACAATGTCACAATGCCGCAATATCTCAATGTAAATGTCAAAATGTCACAATGTCACAATGCCACAATTTCACAATGTCACAACGTCACAATGTCACAATATCACAATGCCACAATATCACCATGTCACAATGTCACAATGCCGCAATATCTCAATGTAAATGTCACAATGTCAAAATGTCACAATCTCAAAATTTCACAATGTCACAATGTCACAATGTAACAATATCACAATGTCACATTGTCACAATGCCACAATTTCACAATGTCACAATGTCACAATATCACAACGTCAAAATGTCACAATGCCACAATATCACAATGCCACAATGTCACAATGCCACAATATCACAATGTCACAATGTCACAATGCCACAATAACACAATGTCACAATGTAACAATGCCACAATAACACAATGTCACAAAAGCACAATGTCACAATGTCACATTGTCACAATGCCACAAAGTCACAATACCACAATATCACAATAGCACAATGTCACAATGTCACAATGTCACAATGTCACAATGCCACTATATCACAATGTCACAATGTCAGAATGTTACAATGCCACAATATCACAATGTCACAATGCCACAAAATCACAATGCCACAATATCACTATCACAATGTCACAATGTCACAATGCCATAAAATCACAATGCCACAATATCACTATCACAATGTCACAATGTCACAATGTCACAATGCCACAATGCCACAATATCACAATGTCACAATACCACAGTATCACAATGTAAATGTTACAATGTCACCATGTCACAATGCCACAATGCCGCAATATCACAATGTCACAATATCATAATGCCACAATGTCACAATGTCACAACATCACAATGCCACAATATCAAAATATCACAATGTCACAATGCCGCAATATCTCAATGTAAATGTCAAAATGTCACAATGTCACAATGCCACAATTTCACAATGTCACAACGTCACAATGTCACAATATCACAATGCCACAATATCGCAACGTCACAATGCCACAATATCACAATATCACAATGTCACAATGCCACAATATCACAATGTCACAATGTCACAATATCACAATGTCACAATGCCACAAAATCACAATGCCACAATATCACTATCACAATGTCACAATGTCATAATGCCACAATATCACAATGTCACAATATCACAATGCCACAATATCACAATGTCACAATGTCACAATGTCACAATATCACAATGCCACAATGCCACAATATCACAATGTCACAATACCACAGTATCACAATGTAAATGTCACAATATCACAATGTCACAATGTCACAATGCCACAATATCACAATGTCACAATGTCACAATGTCACAATGTCACAATGCCACAAAATCACAATGCCACAATATCACAATCACAATGTCACAATGTCACAATATCACAATGCCACAATATCACAATGTCACAATGTCACAATGCCGCGATATCTCAATGTAAATGTCACAATGTCAAAATGTCACAATCTCAAAATTTCACAATGTCACAATGCCACAATATCACAATGTCACATTGTCACAATGCCACAATTTCACAATGTCACAATATCACAACGTCAAAATGTCACAATGCCACAATATCACAATGCCACAATGCCACAATGCCACAATATCACAATGTCACAATGTCACAATGCCACAATATCACAATGTCACAATGTCACAATGTAACAATATCACAATGTCACATTGTCACAATGCCACAATTTCACAATGTCACAATGTCACAATATCAAAAAGTCAAAATGTCACAATGCCACAATATCACAATGCCACAATGTCACAATGCCACAATATCACAATGTCACAATGTCACAATGCCACAATAACACAATGTCACAATGTAACAATGCCACAATAACACAATGTCACAAAAGCACAATGTCACAATGTCACATTTTCACAATGCCACAAAGTCACAATACCACAATATCACAATAGCACAATGTCACAATGTCACAATGACACAATGTCACAATGCCACTATATCACAATGTCACAATGTCAGAATGTTACAATGCCACAATATCACAATGTCACAATGCCACAAAATCACAATGCCACAATATCACTATCACAATGTCACAATGTCACAATGCCACAAAATCACAATGCCACAATATCACTATTACAATGTCACAATGTCACAATGTCACAATGCCACAATGCCACAATATCACAATGTCACAATACCACAGTATCACAATGTAAATGTTACAATGTCACCATGTCACAATGCCACAATGCCGCAATATCACAATGTCACAATATCATAATGCCACAATATCACAATGTCACAACATCACAATGCCACAATATCAAAATATCACAATGTCACAATGCCGCAATATCTCAATGTAAATGTCAAAATGTCACAATGTCACAATGCCACAATTTCACAATGTCACAACGTCACAATGTCACAATATCACAATGCCACAATATCACCATGTCACAATGTCACAATGCCGCAATATCTCAATGTAAATGTCACAATGTCAAAATGTCACAATCTCAAAATTTCACAATGTCACAATGTCACAATGTAACAATATCACAATGTCACATTGTCACAATGCCACAATTTCACAATGTCACAATGTCACAATATCACAACGTCAAAATGTCACAATGCCACAATATCACAATGCCACAATGTCACAATGCCACAATATCACAATGTCACAATGTCACAATGCCACAAAATCACAATGCCACAATATCACTATCACAATGTCACAATGTCACAATGCCACAAAATCACAATGCCACAATATCACTATCACAATGTCACAATGTCACAATGTCACAATGCCACAATGCCACAATATCACAATGTCACAATACCACAGTATCACAATGTAAATGTTACAATGTCACCATGTCACAATGCCACAATGCCGCAATATCACAATGTCACAATATCATAATGCCACAATGTCACAATGTCACAACATCACAATGCCACAATATCAAAATATCACAATGTCACAATGCCGCAATATCTCAATGTAAATGTCAAAATGTCACTATGTCACAATGCCACAATTTCACAATGTCACAACGTCACAATGTCACAATATCACAATGCCACAATATCGCAACGTCACAATGCCACAATATCACAATATCACAATGTCACAATGCCACAATATCACAATGTCACAATGTCACAATATCACAATGTCACAATGCCACAAAATCACAATGCCACAATATCACTATCACAATGTCACAATGTCATAATGCCACAATATCACAATGTCACAATATCACAATGCCACAATATCACAATGTCACAATGTCACAATGTCACAATGTCACAATGCCACAATGCCACAATATCACAATGTCACAATACCACAGTATCACAATGTAAATGTCACAATATCACAATGTCACAATGTCACAATGCCACAATATCACAATGTCACAATATCACAATGTCACAATGTCACAATGCCACAAAATCACAATGCCACAATATCACAATCACAATGTCACAATGTCACAATATCACAATGCCACAATATCACAATGTCACAATGTCACAATGCCGCGATATCTCAATGTAAATGTCACAATGTCAAAATGTCACAATCTCAAAATTTCACAATGTCACAATGCCACAATATCACAATGTCACATTGTCACAATGCCACAATTTCACAATGTCACAATATCACAACGTCAAAATGTCACAATGCCACAATATCACAATGCCACAATGCCACAATGCCACAATATCACAATGTCACAATGTCACAATGCCACAATATCACAATGTCACAATGTCACAATGTAACAATATCACAATGTCACATTGTCACAATGCCACAATTTCACAATGTCACAATGTCACAATATCAAAAAGTCAAAATGTCACAATGCCACAATATCACAATGCCACAATGTCACAATGCCACAATATCACAATGTCACAATGTCACAATGCCACAATAACACAATGTCACAATGTAACAATGCCACAATAACACAATGTCACAAAAGCACAATGTCACAATGTCACATTTTCACAATGCCACAAAGTCACAATACCACAATATCACAATAGCACAATGTCACAATGTCACAATGTCACAATGTCACAATGCCACTATATCACAATGTCACAATGTCAGAATGTTACAATGCCACAATATCACAATGTCACAATGCCACAAAATCACAATGCCACAATATCACTATCACAATGTCACAATGTCACAATGCCACAAAATCACAATGCCACAATATCACTATCACAATGTCACAATGTCACAATGTCACAATGCCACAATGCCACAATATCACAATGTCACAATACCACAGTATCACAATGTAAATGTTACAATGTCACCATGTCACAATGCCACAATGCCGCAATATCACAATGTCACAATATCATAATGCCACAATATCACAATGTCACAACATCACAATGCCACAATATCAAAATATCACAATGTCACAATGCCGCAATATCTCAATGTAAATGTCAAAATGTCACAATGTCACAATGCCACAATTTCACAATGTCACAACGTCACAATGTCACAATATCACAATGCCACAATATCACCATGTCACAATGTCACAATGCCGCAATATCTCAATGTAAATGTCACAATGTCAAAATGTCACAATCTCAAAATTTCACAATGTCACAATGTCACAATGTAACAATATCACAATGTCACATTGTCACAATGCCACAATTTCACAATGTCACAATGTCACAATATCACAACGTCAAAATGTCACAATGCCACAATATCACAATGCCACAATGTCACAATGCCACAATATCACAATGTCACAATGTCACAATGCCACAATAACACAATGTCACAATGTAACAATGCCACAATAACACAATGTCACAAAAGCACAATGTCACAATGTCACATTGTCACAATGCCACAAAGTCACAATACCACAATATCACAATAGCACAATGTCACAATGTCACAATGTCACAATGTCACAATGCCACTATATCACAATGTCACAATGTCAGAATGTTACAATGCCACAATATCACAATGTCACAATGCCACAAAATCACAATGCCACAATATCACTATCACAATGTCACAATGTCACAATGCCACAAAATCACAATGCCACAATATCACTATCACAATGTCACAATGTCACAATGTCACAATGCCACAATGCCACAATATCACAATGTCACAATACCACAGTATCACAATGTAAATGTTACAATGTCACCATGTCACAATGCCACAATGCCGCAATATCACAATGTCACAATATCATAATGCCACAATATCACAATGTCACAACATCACAATGCCACAATATCAAAATATCACAATGTCACAATGCCGCAATATCTCAATGTAAATGTCAAAATGTCACAATGTCACAATGCCACAATTTCACAATGTCACAACGTCACAATGTCACAATATCACAATGCCACAATATCGCAACGTCACAATGCCACAATATCACAATATCACAATGTCACAATGCCACAATATCACAATGCCACAATGTCACAATGTCACAATGCCACAATGTCACAATATCACAAGGTCACAATGTCACAATGTCACAATGTCACAATGTCACAATGCCACAATATCACAATGTCACAATGTCACAATGTCACAATGTCACAATGTCACAATGCCACAATATCACAATGTCACAAGGTCACAATATCACAACGTCACAATGTCACAATATCACAACGTCACAATGCCACAATATCACAATGCCACAATGTCACAATGTCACAATGCTACAATGTCACAATGTCACAATGCCACAATATCACAATGTCACAAGGTCACAATGCCACAATATCACAATGCCACAATGTCACAATATCACAAAGTCACAATGCCACAATATCACAATGCCACAATGTCACAATATCACAACGTCACAATGCCACAATATCACAATGCCACAATATCACAATGTCACAAGGTCACAATGCCACAATATCACAATGCCACAATGTCACAATGTCACAATATCACAATGTCACAATGCCACTATATCACAATGTCACAATGTCAGAATGTTACAATGCCACAATATCACAATGTCACAATGCCACAAAATCACAATGCCACAATATCACTATCACAATGTCACAATGTCACAATGCCACAAAATCACAATGCCACAATATCACTATCACAATGTCACAATGTCACAATGTCACAATGCCACAATGCCGCAATATCACAATGTCACAATACCACAGTATCACAATGTAAATGTTACAATGTCACCATGTCACAATGCCACAATGCCGCAATATCACAATGTCACAATATCATAATGCCACAATATCACAATGTCACAACATCACAATGCCACAATATCAAAATATCACAATGTCACAATGCCGCAATATCTCAATGTAAATGTCAAAATGTCACAATGTCACAATGCCACAATTTCACAATGTCACAACGTCACAATGTCACAATATCACAATGCCACAATATCACCATGTCACAATGTCACAATGCCGCAATATCTCAATGTAAATGTCACAATGTCAAAATGTCACAATCTCAAAATTTCACAATGTCACAATGTCACAATGTAACAATATCACAATGTCACATTGTCACAATGCCACAATTTCACAATGTCACAATGTCACAATATCACAACGTCAAAATGTCACAATGCCACAATATCACAATGCCACAATGTCACAATGCCACAATATCACAATGTCACAATGTCACAATGCCACAATAACACAATGTCACAATGTAACAATGCCACAATAACACAATGTCACAAAAGCACAATGTCACAATGTCACATTGTCACAATGCCACAAAGTCACAATACCACAATATCACAATAGCACAATGTCACAATGTCACAATGTCACAATGTCACAATGCCACTATATCACAATGTCACAATGTCAGAATGTTACAATGCCACAATATCACAATGTCACAATGCCACAAAATCACAATGCCACAATATCACTATCACAATGTCACAATGTCACAATGCCACAAAATCACAATGCCACAATATCACTATCACAATGTCACAATGTCACAATGTCACAATGCCACAATGCCACAATATCACAATGTCACAATACCACAGTATCACAATGTAAATGTTACAATGTCACCATGTCACAATGCCACAATGCCGCAATATCACAATGTCACAATATCATAATGCCACAATATCACAATGTCACAACATCACAATGCCACAATATCAAAATATCACAATGTCACAATGCCGCAATATCTCAATGTAAATGTCAAAATGTCACAATGTCACAATGCCACAATTTCACAATGTCACAACGTCACAATGTCACAATATCACAATGCCACAATATCGCAACGTCACAATGCCACAATATCACAATATCACAATGTCACAATGCCACAATATCACAATGCCACAATGTCACAATGTCACAATGCCACAATTTCACAATGTCACAATGTCACAATGTCACAATGTCACAATGCCACAATATCACAATGTCACAATGTCACAATGTCACAATGTCACAATGTCACAATGCCACAATATCACAATGTCACAAGGTCACAATATCACAACGTCACAATGTCACAATATCACAACGTCACAATGCCACAATATCACAATGCCACAATGTCACAATGTCACAATGCTACAATGTCACAATGTCACAATGCCACAATATCACAATGTCACAAGGTCACAATGCCACAATATCACAATGCCACAATGTCACAATATCACAAAGTCACAATGCCACAATATCACAATGCCACAATGTCACAATATCACAACGTCACAATGCCACAATATCACAATGCCACAATATCACAATGTCACAAGGTCACAATGCCACAATATCACAATGCCACAATGTCACAATGCCACAATATCACAATGCCACAATGTCACAATGGCTCAATTTCACAATATCACAATGCCACAATGTCACAATATCACAACGTCACAATGCCACAATATCACAATGCCACAATATCACAATGTCACAAGATCACAATGCCACAATATCACAATGCCACAATATCACAATGGCTCAATATCACAATATCACAATGTCACAATGTAAATATCACAATGTCACAATGTCACAATGCCACAATGTCACAATGCCACAATGTCACAATGCCACAATATCACAATGTAAATATCACAATGTCACAATGTCACAATGCCACAATGTCACAATGTCACAATATCACAATGCCACAATGTCACAATGTCACAATGCCACAATGTTACAATGTCACAATGCCACAATGTCACAATGTCACAATATCACAATGCCACAATGTCACAATGTCACAATGCCACAATGCCACAATGTCACAATGTCACAATGCCACAATGTTACAATGCCACAATGTCACAATGCCACAATGCCACAATGTCACAATGTCACAATGTCACAATGCCACAATGTCACAATGCCACAATGTCACAATGTCACAATGCCACAATGTCACAATGCCACAATGTCACAATGTTACAATGTCACAATGCCACAATGCCACAATGTCACAATGTCACAATGTCACAATGCCACAATGTCACAATGCCACAATGTCACAATGTCACAATGCCACAATGTCACAATGTCACAATGCCACAATGTTACAATGTCACAATGTCACAATGCCACAATGTCACAATGCAGGAATGTCTGAATGGAAACAACTTTTGATCCCAGTTCCCAAAACACTTTTAAACACGAAAATCTTCCGTGTTAAGAAACTCGATGAACCTGGCAGAATCTGAGGCCCAAATTGAATACTTCACATCTAAAAACCTGTCCTGGAAATGTGATTTGTTGTTGTTATTTTAAACTAAAATATTGCAGGGTGCATTTTTATCAAGATAGATTCAGAGAGATAACAGGAGAGAGAGAGAGTGAGAGAGAGAGAGAGAGAGAGAGAGAGGAGAGGGAAAAGAGTTGTGGACAGAGATAGGGACAGGGAGAAGGATATAGAGAAATAGCGATAGTGTTTGAACAGAAGAGAGATAAATAGTGAAAGAGAGAGACAGATACACAGTCAAGGAACGGGAGAGAGAAAGAGCGGACTCTAGATGGAGAGTGAGAGTGTCTGTGCCAAGTATTGTGCATGTACCATACCCGGTGTGTAATACTCCAGGTCTCTCTGTCCCTGCGCCTCCTGTTAGAATGTACCATTTACTTTATATTCTCTCTCCTCATTCTTTCTTCCAAAATGCAGCAAGATGCAGTTCTCCCATGAAATCTAATTTGCCATGTGTCTGCCAATTTCACCACTTTGTCTCTCCTCCTGACCTGCTACTTTCCCCCTGGTTCTTTACGACATTTCCAAGTTTTCCATAATCTGAAAATGTTGAAAATATGCCTGCACACCCAAGTGCAGGTTATTAATATAAGCAAAAATAGCAGTGGTCCCACACTGACCCCTGCGGAACAGCACTAACTCCCTCCAGTCTGATAACCAGCCATTCCTCACCAGTTTGGGTTCCGTCTTTTAGCCAATGTCATTCCCACTCTGCCACTGCTCCGTTAATACCATTTTGCTAATAAATCTATCTTGAGCCACCATTAAGAGCTTCCCATTAGGACATTGGTCCCGGACATCTCCATTTACATTTTGACATCAAACACTCCATGGGCAGTACAGCACAGGTTAGATACAGATTAAAGCTCCCTCTACACTGCCCCATCAAACACTCCCAGGGCAGGTACAGCACGGTGTTAGATACAGAGTAAAGCTCCCTCTGCACTGTCCCATCAAACACTCCCAGGGCAGGTACAGCACAGGGTTAGATACAGAGTAAAGCTCCCTCTACACTGCCCCATCAAACACTCCCAGGGCAGCTACAGCACGGGATTAGATACAGAGTAAAGCTCCCTCTACACTGTCCCATCAAAACACACCCAGGGCAGGTACAGCATGGGTTAGATACAGAGTAAAGCTCCCTCTACACTGTCCCATCAAACACTCCCAGGGCAGGTACAGGGGGTTAGATACAGAGTAAAGTTCCCTCTACACTGTCCCATCAAACACTCCCAGGGCAGGTACAGAACGGGCTTAGATACAGAGCTCCCTCTACATATACCTCGCCCTCTTTTCCTCTGTCCAGACCTAGAGGTAATCAGTGATTTATTGAGGGACAGAGATGCAGAGGGAATACCAGTCGTTCATTTTTCTGTTTTACTCACTTTAATTATTTCAAGTTCTGTATTTATTTCCTCATTCCCCCTTCCTTCCTTGCTACTTCTTTCCACGCTTCCCCCTTTTCATTCCTCGTGCCTTCCCTCCTTCTCTCTTTCCTTTCGTTATAATTCTTTCTTTCATTCAACCTGTGTTTCTCTCTTTCCTTCCCTCCCTCCTTCTTTGTTTCTTCCTTCCTTCCTTACTTCCCTCTTTTCTTTCTTCCTTCCTTTCTTCCACTCCTTTTTTGTTTCTTTGTTTCTAACTTTGTATCTTTCTTACATACTTTATTTCCTTCTATCTTTCTTTCTTTCCTTCTTTAATTCTTTTCATTCTATCTACATTTTTTTCTTCCTTCCTTTCCCTCATTCCTTCTTTGTTTCTTTCTATCTTTCTGACTTATTTACTTTACTTCATTCTACCTTTCTTTCTTTCCTTCTGACTTTCTTCCAGGGCTCAGGACACTTAGAATGGGGAACGATTGGGTCCCCGAGGGAGGGTACATCCTCTTTGATTAACTTTCTCTCACCTCAGAATTCCTGCCGCTCTCTTTGTTTCCAAACCCACTTCTTTCTGCAACCAGTTCCCAGCTGCGTCTGCCTCGAGCGCTGCGTGTAGCAGGCTCCCGCTGTTTACCACGTGGATATTTATTTTGAGAGCTCTGTATTTGTCAAGTCCTGTCCCCTCAGTACAGATTCACACGAAGCATGTAGTGAAGTCAAGGACACTCTGGACCTGCACCTTTATTTCACAGCTCTGGAATGCTGCACTTGCCTGAGACCTGTCCTTATATACCTGTCTCTTGCAAGTGCACCCCTGGTGGTAAGGTATGCTGGTGGTTACAGGTCATATCTTATTACAGTCATGTATAGCATGTTAGGATACAGTTATATATAATAATGTAAGATACATGACATCACCCTCCCCCAAGGTCTTATTGTCTTTATAGGTTCAGTCTCTCAGGTGGTCTACGCTCTCGCGTGGAGCGTCTGAGTTGTGGTTCAGTTGTTTGCATTGGTGTCTGTTTTTCTTTGGGTGTGGTTGCTGGTATCTCACCTGGGCTGTCTGTTGGGATTGCCCTTTCCTCAGGTTGTTCCCTCTGTCTGTCCACCAGGTGTGGTGCGAGTTCCACATTGTAGTTTGCCTCTGGTTCCGCAGTGTTGTTGGTAAATCTGCTTTTGACTTGGTCTACATGCCTCCGACAGGTTTTGCCATTGTCCATTTGTACTACCAGTAGCCTGTTTCCTTCCTTGCCCATTACTGTCCCTGCAAGCCATTTGGGACCCCTGCCATAGTTTAGTACAAACACTTTGTCCCCTATCTCATTCCATCTCCCCCTCGAATTTCTGTCATGGTACTCAGTCAGCTTACGGTGCTTTGCCTCAATGATTTCGTGCATGTCTGGGAGGATTAATGAGAGCCTTGTTTTTAAAGTCCTTTTCATCAACAGTTGCGCGGGGGGGATCCCAGTCAGTGAGTGCGGACGAGATCTGTATGCCAGCAGCAGTCGCGACAGGCGACCCTGCAGTGTGGGACCTTGGATTTTAAGAATGCCTTGTTTAATGATTTGTACTGCTCTCTCCGCCTGGCCGTTGGAGGCCGGTTTGAACGTTGCCGTCTTGACGTGATTTATGCCGTGGTCAATTATAAAGTCTTGCAATTCTGCGCTGGTGAAGCACGGACCATTGTCACTGACCAATATGTCAGGGATTCTGTGCGTTGTAAACATGGTTGCGAGGTTCTCCACAGTGGTGGAGGTTGTGCTCGAGCTTAAAATGGTGCATTCGATCCACTTTGAAAATGCATTTACAACTACGAGGAACATTTTGCCCATGAATGGGCCCACATAGTCTATGTGCACCTGTGACCACGGTTTGGTAGGCCAGGGCCAGGGGATCAGTGGAGCCTCCCTGGGGACATTGCTGAGTTGGGCACAAATGGTGCACCTTCGGATGCAGAGCTCCAAGTCCGCATCAATACCAGGCCACCAGACGTGGGATCTGGCTGTGGCCTTCATGAGAATGATCCCCGGGTGCTTGCGGTGGAGCTCCCGGACAAATGCCTCTCTGCCTCGCAGAGGCATGACTACTCGCTGCCCCACATCAGGCAGCCTGTTTGTAGTGATAGCTCATGCATGCGCCTGTGAAAGGGTTTTAATTCCTCAGGGCAGGCATCGCGAGCCTCTGCCCAGTCACCGGTTAGGACACATCTTTTTGCTAAGGATAACGTGGGATCGCTGGCCGTCCAGGCTCTGATTTGGCGAGACGTCATGGGCGAACCTGTGGACTCAAAGGCATTGATTGCCATGACGTTCTCACAGTCCTGTTCATCAGACCCTTCCGTGGTCGCCAGGGGTAGCCTGCTGAGCGCGTCAGCACAGTTGTTTGTGCCTGGTCTGTGCCTTGTGGTATAGTCGTAGGCCACCAGCATGAGTGCCCACCGTTGAATTTGCGCCGAGGCGTTGGTGTTTATTGCCTTGCTCTCGGATAGGAGGGACGTGAGGGGCTTGTGGTCGGTTTCTAATGCGAACTTGGCCCCAAAAAGGTATTGGTGCATCTTTTTGACACCGTACACGCACGCGAGCGCCTCCTTCTCTACCATTCCATACCCGCGCTCCGCCCGCGAAAGTGACCTGGAGGCATAAGCTATGGGTTGTAATTTGCCCGCACTATTGACATGTTGCAAACCGCACCCGACCTCATACGCTGACACATCGCATGTGAGAACTAGCTTTTTACCTGTGTCAAAGAAAGTCAAAACAGTGTTGGAACACAGAAGGTTGCGTGCCTTATTGAAGGCGCGTTCCTGGGCGTCCCCGCAAAACCAATCGTACCCCTTCCTGAGTAGCACGTGGAGAGGCTCCAGCAGCGTGCTTAAGTTCTGCATAAATTTCCCAAAGTAATTGAGTAACCCAAGAAAGGCACGCAGTTCTGAGACATTCCGGGGCCTGGGTGCCAGGCGAATTGCTTCTGTTTTGGACTCTGTTGGGCGGATTCCATCAGCGGCAATCCTTCTGCCCAAAAATTCAACCTCGGTTGCGAGAAACAGGCACTTGGATTTCTTGACTCGTAAGCCTACCCAATCCAACCGCTTTAGTACTTCCTCCAAATTACGGAGATGGGAGTCAGTGTCCCTGCCCGTGATAAGTATGTCGTCTTGAAATACAACCGTCCCCGGGATGGACTTGAGCAGACTCTCCATGTTGGGCTGGAATATGGCAGCTGCCGACCTGATGCCGAATGGGCATCGATTGTACATGAAAAGGCCTCGATGTATGTTGATGGTGGTGAGTAGCTTGGATTCCTCGGTCAATTCTTGCGTCATATACGCAGATGTGAGGTCTAATTTTGAGAAAAGTTTACCTCCAGCCAATGTGGCAAATAAGTGCTCCGCTCTGGGCAGCGGGTACTGGTCCTGTAGGGAGACTCTGTTTATGGTAGATTTGTAGTCCCCACAGATTCGTACGGATCCATCAAGCTTCATGACTGGGACGATGGGACTTGCCCAGTCGCTAAATTCCACAGAAGCCTGTCTAGTTCGTGTTCAATCTTTTCCCTCATCACATAGGGTACAGCTCTGGCCTTGTGATGGACCGGTCTAGCATCCTGTGTGATGTATATTTTGACTTTGGCCCCTTTGAAAATGCCCATACCTGGCTGAAAGTGATGTTCAAATCGCTTTATAACTGTTGAGCAGGAGGTCCATTCCTCTAATGACATGGCATGGACATCATCCCATTTCCAGTTTAGTTTTGCCAGCCAGCTTCTCCCCAGCAGTGCTGGGGGATCTCCGGGGACAATCCACAGGGGAAGTCGGTTCACTGTCCCTTTGTGTGTGACAGAGAGCATGGCGCTGCCGAGGACTGGTATGATTTCTTTGGTATCGGTCCTTAGTGTGGTGTCGACCCTTGTGAGTTTTGGTCTGTCTCTTTTATGCGGCCACAGTTGTTCAAATTGTTGAGCGCCCATGAGAGATTGACTCGCTCCCGTATCCAGCTCCATGTTGACAGATATCCCGTTGAGTAGGACCCTCATCATTATAGGAGGCGTCCTGTTGTAGGAGCAGCAGCCATTGATCGTGTTGACCCGCTGTACATCGGTGTCCCGGGTACTGTCCCCACCATCTTCTGGTCCGCTTTCCGACCCATCCGATTCGTATACCAGCCGAGCTGCCGTTTTTTTGCACATGCGGGCCAAATGCCCTGTATATTCACAATTTCTGCAAACAGCCTGCTGAAATCGACATCCCCTTGCCGAGTGCCCACCCCCACATCTCCAGCACAGACCTGTTCCATTGTTCAAAGAGTTTCCAAAGAATGAGCTGCGTCTGGCTGATCTCTCTTGAGCTTCTCTCACTTTGTAGTTGATTGCTCGCATTGTGGGTTGATGATGTGTGAACGGCCGTTCCTGTGGTCCTTGATGGCCTCTGCCTGCTGTCGAAAGCCTGTTCTCCCGGTTTTGTCTGTGTGTGGGGGCAGCAGCTTGTTTAGTGCTGTGAACTTCTTGTTCCGATATTTCGTTAGTTGTCGTACCTGCATTGTAAATCAACCTCGTTTCTTCTTCCCCTACCAAGAATGTCTGTGCAACCAGTGCTGCTGCCTCTAAGGTCAGGTTCTTGGTCTCTATGAGCTTTCGGAATATGCCTGCGTGGCCTATTCCTTCAATGAAAAAGTCTCTCAGCATTTCTCTCCTCATTTCATCGGAGAACTCACATAAACTAGCCAACCTCCGAAGTTCCGCCAAGAAGTCGGGTATGTTCTGGCCCACACAGCATCTGTAGTTGTAGAACCTGTGTCTGGCCATGTGTAGGCTGCTCGCTGGCTTCAGGTGGTCTCTTACCAGTGTGCTCAATTCTTCAAACGACTTGCTTGCTGGTTTCTCGGGTGCCAACAGATCCTTCATTAAAGCGTATGTTTTCGAGCCACAGCTGGTCAAGAGATGGGCTCTTCTCTTGTCTGCCTTATCGTCGCCTAACCAGTCTTTGGTTACAAAGCTTTGCTGGAGCCTTTCTATAAAGTCCTCCCAATTGTCTCCCGCATTGTACTTTTCATCTGATCCGTTGTTCGCCATTCTGTGGATTCTGTCATCCCGTAACTCGTCGCCACTGTAAAGTCCTGTCCGCTCAGTACAGATTCACACGAGGCATGTAGTGAAGTCAAGGTCACTCTGGACCTGTACCTTTATTTCACAGCTTTGGAATGCTGCACTTGCCTGAGACCTGTGCTTATATACCTGTCTCTTGCAAGTGCACCCCTGGTGGTAAGATATGCTGGTGGTTACAGGTCATATCTTATTACAGTCATGTATAGCATGTTGGGATACAGTTATATATAATAATGTAAGATACATGACAATATTGATCTGATCTGACTCCGTGTTTTAGCCGACATTGGAAACATGCAACCAGGTGACATCTGAACAAATACCAAGCGGGCAACAACACAATTGATTATTCATGTCATCATCATAGGCAGTCCCTCGAAACAAGGATGACTTGCTTCCACGCCAAAAAAGGATGAGTTCACAGATTTTTTAATTAAAATTAAAAAGGATATTAGGAATGCTAAGAGAGAGCACAAGAAATTCTTGGCCAGTAAAATTAAGGAAAACCCTAAATGGTCAAACATATATTAAGAGTAAGAGGGTAACTAAAGAAAGGATAGGGCCTATTCAAGACCATGAGGGTAATCTTTGTGTGGAGGCGGAAACATAGAAACATCGAATTTTACAGCGCCGAAGGAGGCCATTTCAGGCCATCGTGTCCACGCCGGCCGACAAAGAGCCGCACGGCCCTTGGTCAGCAACCCTGAAGGTTACATATAAACCTATGGACAATGACGGAAAGGCAAAGAGCTCCCAGACCAACCAGTCCGCCTCACATAACTGCCACACCCCTTATACTGAAAACATCTGCACTCCATCCCAACCGGAAGATGTTGGTAGGGTTCTTTACGAATATTTTGCGTTTGTTTTCACAAAGGAAAGAGGCAATACAGATACTGCTATCGAGGGGGAGTGTGATATTCTGGATGAAATAAATATAGTGAGAGAGGAAGTATTAAGGGGTTTAGCAGCTTTGAAAGTAGTTAAGTCCCCAGGCCCAGATGAAATGCATCCCAGACTGTTGAGCGAAGTAAAACAGGAAATAGCAGAGGCCTTGACCATCATTTTCAGTCCTCTTTGGATTTGGGCATGGTGCCGGAGAATTGGAGGACTGCTAATGTAGTACCCTTGTTTAAGAAGGGAGCGAGGGATAGGCCAAGTAATTACAGGCCTGTCAGCCTAACCTCAGTGGTGGGAAAATTATTGGAAAAAGTCCTGAAAGACAGGATAAATCTACATTTGGAAAGGCAAGGATTAATTAGGGACAGTCAGCACGGATGTGGTAAGGGAAGATCATGTCTGACTAACCTGATTGAATTTTTTGAAGAGGTAACCAAGAGGGTCGAATGGGTAGTGTGTACGATGTAGTGTATATGGACTTTAGCAAGGCTTTTGATAAGGTACCACATTGTAGACTGGTCATGAAGGTTAAAGCCCATGGGATACAGGCAAAGTGGCAAGTTGGATCCAAAATTGGCTTGGAGGTAGGAAGCAAAGGGTAATGATTGATGGATGTTTTTGTGACTGGAAGGATGTTTCCAGTGGGGTTCCGCAGGGCTCAGTACTGGGTCCCTTGCTTTTTGTGGAATATCTCAACAATTTAGATTTGAATATAAGGAGTATGATTAAGAAGTTTGCAGACAACACTAAAATTGGCTGTGTGGTTGATAATAAAGAGGAAAGTCATGGGCTGCAGGAGGATATCAATCTACTGGTCAGGTGGGCAGAGCAGTGGCAAATGGAATTTAATTCAGAGAAGTGTGAGGTGATGCACTTTGGGAGGGCTAATAATGAAAGCATATGCACATTAAACGGTAGGCCACTTAATAGTGTTGATGAACAAAGGGTCTTAAGAGGAGTAGCAGCAGGGATTGTTGAAGCATTGGTTGTAATTTAACAAAATCCCCTGAATTCTGGGGAGGTCCCAGCAGATTGGAAAACTGCAAATGTAACACCCCGATTTATAAACGGAGAAAGATAAAAAGCAGGAAACTATAGACCAGTTAGCCTAACATCTGTGGTTGGGAAAATGTTGGAGTCCATTATTAAAGAAGCAGTCGCAGGATATTTGGAAAAGCAAAATTTGGTCAGGCAGAGTCAGCATGGATTTATGAAGGGGAAGTCATGTGTGACAAATTTGCTGGAGTTCTTTGAGGATGTAACAAACAGGGAGGATACAGGGGAACCAGTGGATGTGGTGTATTTGGACTTCCAGAAGGCATTTGACAAGGTGCCACATAAAAGGTTACTGCACAAGATAAAAGTTCACAGGGTTGGGGGTAATATATTAGCATGGATAGAGGATTGGCTAACTAACAGAGAACAGAGAGTCGGGATAAATGGTCTATTCTCTGGTTGGCAATCAGTAACTAGTGGGGTGCCGCAGGGATCAGTGCTGGGACCCCAACTATTTATAATCTATATTAACGACTTGGAAGAAGGGACTGAGTGTAATGTAGCCAAGTTTGCTGATGACACAAAGATGGGAGGAAAAGCAATGTGTGAGGGGGACACAAAAAATATGCAAAAGGACATAGACAGGCTAAGTGAGTGGGCAAAAATTTGGCAGATGGAGTATAATGTTGGAAAGTGTGAGGTCATGCACTTTGGCAGAAAAAATCAAAGAGCACGTTATTATTTAAATGGAGTAAGATTGCAAAGTGCTGCAGTACAGCGTGACCTGGGGCTACTTGTGCATGAAACACAAAAGGATAGTATGCAGGTACAGCAAGTGATCAGGAAGGCCAATGGAATCTTGGCCTTTATTGCAAAGGGAATGGAGTATAAAAGCAGGGAAGTCTTGCTACAGTTATACAGGGTATTGGTGAGGCCACATCTGGAATACTGCATGCAGTTTTGGTTTCCATATTTAAGGAAGGATATACTTGCTTGGGAGGCAGTTCAGAGAAGGTTCACTAGGTTGATTCCAGGGATGAGGAGGTTGACTTATGAGGAAAGGTTGAGTAGGTTGGGCCTCAACTCATTGGAATTCAGAAGAATGAGAGGTGATCTTATCGAAACATATAAGATTATGAGGGGGCTTGACAAGGTGGATGCAGAGAGGATGTTTCCACTGATGGGGAGACTAGAACAAGGGGACATGATCTTAGAATAAGGAGGCCATTTCGGCCCATCGTGTCCGTGCCGGCCGACAAAGAGCCACACGGCCCTTGGACAGCAGCCTTGAAGGTTACATATAAACCTATGAACAATGACAGAAAGGCAAAGAGCACCCAGCCCAACCAGTCCGCCTCACACAACTGTGACACCCCTTATACTGAAACATTCTACACTCCTCCCCAACCAGAGCCATGTGATCTCCTGGGAGAGGCAAAAACCAGATAAAAATCCAGGCCAATTTAGGGAGAAAAAATCTAGGAAAATTCATCTCCGACCCATCCATGCGATCCAGGAGATCACCCTGGCCGTATTCTATTCCCTGCAGTACTTACCATTATATCTGTGTCAGTCAACAAGAGGTTATCCAGTCTAATCCCAATTACCAGCTCTAGGTCTGTAACCCTGCAGGTTACTGCACTTTAAGTGCCCATCCAACCATCTCTTAAAAGTGGTGAGGGTGTCTGCATCCACCACTCTTCCAGGCAGCATAAAGAAGCCCCGCCTCAAATCCCCTCTAAACCTTCCACCAACCACCTTAAAACTATGCTCCCTCATAATAGACCTCTCCACGAATAGAAACATCGAAACATAGAAAATAGGTGCAGGAGTAGGCCATTTGGCCCTTCGAGCCTGCACCACCATTCAATAAGATCATGGCTGATCATTCACCTCAGTACCCCTTTCTTGCTTTCTCCCCATACCCATTGATCCCTTTAGCCGTAAGGGCCATATCTAACTCCCTCTTGAATATATCCAATGAACTGGCATCAACAACTCTCTGCGGTAGGGAATTCCACAGGTTAACAACTCTCTGAGTGAAGAAGTTTCTCCTCATCTCAGTCCTAAATGGCTTACCCCTTATCCTTAGACTGTGTCCCCTGGTTCTGGACTTCCCCAACATCGGGAACATTCTACCCGCATCTAACCTGTCCAGTCCCGTCAGAATGTTATATGTTTCTATGAGATTCCCTCTCATCCTTCTAACCGCCAGTGAATACAGGCCTAGTTGATCCAGTCTCTCCTCATATGTCAGTCCTGCCATCCCGGGAATCAGTCTGGTGAACCTTCGCTGCACTCTCTCAATCGCAAGAACGTCCTTCCTCAGATTAGGAGACCAAAACTGAACACAATATTCCAGGTGAGGCCTCACCAAGGCCCTGTACAACTGCAGTAAGACCTCCCTGCTCCTATACTCAAATCCCCTCGCTATGAAGGCCAACATACCATTTGCCTTCTTTACCTCCTGCTGTACCTGCATGCCAACTTTGAATGACTGATGTACCATGACACCCAGGTCTCATTGCACCTTCCCTTTTCCTAATCTGTCACCATTCAGATAACATTCTGCCTTTGTGTTTTTGCACCAAAGTAGATAACCTCACATTTATCCACATTATACTGCATCTGCCATGCATTTGCCCACTCACCTAACCTGTCTGAGTCACCCTGCAGCCTCTTAGTGTCCTCCTCACAGCTCACACCGCTTCCCAGCTTAGTGTCATCCGCAAACTTGGAGATATTACACTCAATTCCTTCATATAAATCATTAATATAAATTGTAAATAGACCCTTACTATCCACTATGTCCAGGCCCCTCAATATTTTGTACACCTCAATGAGGTCTCCTCTCAACCTCCTCTGTTCCAATGAGAACAAACCCAGCCTATCCAATCTGTCCTCATAACTAAGATTCTCCATTCCAGGCTGCATCCTTGTAAATCTCCTCTGCACCCTCTCGAGTGCAATCACGTCCTTCCTATAATACGGCGACCAGAACTACACACAGTACTCCAGCTGTGACCTAACCAAAGTATTATATAATTTAAGCATAACCTCCGTGCTCTTATATTCTATGCCTCGGCCAATAAAGGCAAGCATTCCATATGCCTTCTTAACCACCTATCCACCTGGCCTGCTAATTTCAGGGATCTGTGGACAAGCACTCCAAGGTCCATTTGTTCATCTACACTATTAAGTGGCCTACCGCTTAATGTGTATACCCTTATTAGCCCTCCCAATGTGCATCACCTCACACTTCTCTGAATTAAATTCCATTTGCCACTGCTCTGCCCACCTGACCAGTAGATTGATATCCTCCTGCAGCCCATGACTTTCCTCTTCATTATCAACCACACAGCCAATTTTATTTTCGTCTGCAAACTTCTTAATCATACTCCCTATGTTCAAATCTAAATTGTTGAGATATACCACAAAAAGCAAGGGACCCAGTACTGAGCCCTGCGGAACCCCACTGGAAACATCCTTCCAGCCACAAAAACATCCATCAATCATTACCCTTTGCTTCCTACCTCCAAGCCAATTTTGGATCCAACTTGCCATTTTGCCCTGTATCCCATGGGCTTTAACCTTCATGACCAGTCTACCATGCGGGACCTGATCAAAAGCCTTGCTAAAGCCTATATGTACTACATCGTATGCACTACCCTCATCGACCCTCTTGGTTGCCTCCTCAAAAAATTCAATCAGGTTAGTCAAACACGATCTTCCATTAACAAATCCGTGCTGACTGTCCCTAATTAATCCTTGCCTTTCCAAATGCAGATTTATCCTGTCTTTCAGGATTTTTTCCAATAATTATGTACCTGCATACCAACCTTTTGTGTTTCATGTACAAGTACCTCCAGGTCTCGCTGTACTGCAGCACTTTGCAATATTTCTCCATTTAAATAATAATTTGCTCTTTGATTTTTTTCTGCCAAAGTGCATGACCTCACACTTTCCAACATGATACTCCACCTGCCAAATTTTTGCCCACTCACTGAGCCTGTCTATGTCCTTTTGCAGATCTTTTGTGTCCTCCTCACACATTGCTTTTCCTCCTATCTTTGTATCATCAGCAAACTTGGCTACATTACACTTGGGCCTTCTTCCAAGTTGTTAATATAGATTGTAAATAGTTGGGGTCCCAGCACTGATCCCTGCAGCACCCCAATAGTTATTGGTTGCCAACCTGAGAATGAACCATTTATCCCGACTCTCTGTTCTCTGTTAGTTAGCCAATCCTCTATCCATGCTAATATATTACCCCCAACCCCATTACCTTGTGCAGTAACCTTTCATGTGGCACCTTGTTAAATGCCTTCTGGAAGTCCAAATACACCACATCCACTGGTTCCCTTTTATCCACCCTGTTCGATACATCCTCAAAGAATTCCAGAAAATTTGTCAGACATGACTTCCCCTTTGTCATGTTTGCAAACTCTTTGTATTCACTATGTAACTATGTACGATGTACCACCTGAGGGTGCTGCTGTTAGAGGCCCAGGGGTTTCTTGCCCTGATGTGCAGGGGATATAAAAGGCAGCCAGCCATGCTTCCTCTCACTTTGCAGTCGTATTAAATGGAAAGTGTGAGGTCATGCACTTTGGCAGAAAAAAATCAAACAGCAAGTTATTATTTAAATGGAGAAAGATTGCAAAGTGCTGCAGTACAGCGAGACCTGGAGGTACTTGTACATGAAACACAAAAGGTTGGTATGCTGAAGTCACACAGCTCTTACTCACAGTACAAGGCCTCGTGAAGTTATTTGATGGTAATTGCAGACATAATAACTGGCGACGAGAATACAGACTTTCACGCGATTATGGCTACCTTTGGCACACTAAAAGACTTCGCAGAGGGTGATGATTAGGATGCCTTCACGAAAAGGGTTGAGCAATATTTCGTGGCAAACGACCTGGCACGGGAGATGGGCCCATAGGTGGAGAAGCGCAAGGCTACACTGCTGACCAGTTGTGGGCCCAAGGTCTACTGCCTCGTCAGGGACTTGCTGGCACCCACGAAGGCCAAGGATAAGACATACGATGAGCTGATTGAACTAATTCGCGATACCATACAGATGACGTCCTACCAGAATCGGAGCTCACTGGCAAGTACTGTACGTAAAATAACGCCGATTGCAGGCAGAACTGTTGAACTAATAAGAACTGTACAGAGCAGAGCCGACATGCTTGCTGCTGCTAGGCCGCCAAGGGGTGTAAATGTGAAATCATTAACACAATGCTGTCATTGCGGGGATAATCATGATGCCCATCAATGTCGATTTAAAGGCTATGTGTGCAAAAGCTGCAGAACAAGGGGCCACCTCCAGAAAATGTGCACACGTACTGTGACTCACCACATGGCAATGGAGTCGGCAGAAGAGTCCCGATCCAGCGTGGATCACAAAGGACAAGCTAGAGAGGCAACTCAGCCCGAGGGAGCAGTGTGCGGGGTGCACACCCTCTCCACAAAAAGTCCTCCCATGATGATAAAAATCAAATTAAATGGCGTTCCTGTATCCATGGAGCTGGACACGGGGGCGAGTCAGTCAATTATGAGCCAGAACACATTTGAAAGGCTGTGGGGCAACAACAAAGCACAAAGACTCAAGCTGAGCCCGATTCAGATAAAGCAGACCAAGGAACTGATCCCAGTTATCGGCAATGCGAACGTAAAGGTATCCTATGATGGAGGGATACACGAATTGCCACTGTGGGTTGTACCAGGCGATGGGCCAAGGCTGCTTGGCAGAAGCTGGATGGGGAAGATTCGGTGGAACTGGGAAGATGTCAGAGCACTATCTTCAGTGGACGATGCTTCCTGTGCTCAAGTGCTGAGCAAGCTCCCATCTTTAGTTGAACCAGGCATCGGCAACTTCACAGGCGCCAAAGTGCAGATCCACTTGGTCCCCGAGGCATGGCCCATTCATCACAAGGCTCGAGCGGTCCCCAACATGATGAGGGAGAAAATGGAGATCAAATTGGACAGACTTCAACGCGAGGGAATCATATCACCAGTCGAGTTCAATGACTGGGCCAGTCCAATTGTTCTGGTACTAAAGAGCGATGGCACGGTCAGAATCTGCGGCGACTACAAGGTAACGATCAACCGAGTCTCGTTACAGGACCAGTACCCGCTACCCAAAGCCGATGCCTTTTTCACGACATTAGCAGGGGGGAAGGCGTTCACCAAGCTGGATCGAACCTCCGCTTACATGACCCAGGAGCTGGTTGAGTCATCGAAAAAATTAACATGCATTAACACGCACAAAGGACTGTTCATGTACCACAAGTGCCCGTTCGGGATTCGCTCGGCTGCAGCCATATTCCAAAGAAACATGGAGAGCCTGTTGAAATCGGTTCTACGCACCGTTGTATTTCAGGGTGACATCCTAATCACTGGCCGCTATACCACCAAACACCTGCACAACCTGGAAGAAGTTTTAAATCGACTAAACAAAGTTGGACTCTGGTTGAAATGATCCAAATGTGTCTTCCTGGCACCAGAGGTAGAATTCCTGGGGAGGAAAATTGAGGTGATGGCATCAGACCCACGGATTCGAAGACAGAGTACATCTATGTCCAGAACCAGGGGACACAGTCTTAGGATAAGGGGTAGGCCATTTAGGACTGAGATGAGGAGAAACTTCTTCACTCAGAGATTTGTTAACCTGTGGAATTCCCTGCCGCAGAGAGTTGTTGATGCCAGTTCATTGGATATATTCAAGAGGGAGTTAGATATGGCCCTTACGGCTAAAGGGATCAAGGGGTATCGAGCAAAAGCAGGAAAGGGGTACTGAGGGAATGATCAGCCATGATCTTATCAAATGGTGGTGCAGGCTCGAAGGGCTGAACGGCCTACTCCTGCACCTATTTTCTCTGTTTCTAAGAATGCACCCACCACGAAATGTAATAGAGCTGCGCTCGTTCTTGGGACTCCTCAACTATTTCGGTAAATTTCTTCCAGGGTTGAGCAGCTTGCTAGAACCATTGCACAAGCTGTTACACAAGGGCGATGACTGGGCTTGGGGTAAAAATCAAGAGGCCGCCTTTGAGAAGGCCAGAAACCTGCTGTGTTCGAATAAGTTGCTGGTATTATGGTATTATATGACCCATGTAAACGTCTGGTTTTAGCATGTGATGCGTCGTCGTACGGTGTCAGGTGTGTTTTGCAGCAAGCCAATGCAGTGGGCAAGCTCCAACTGGTTGCATATGCGTCCAGAAGCCTATCAAAGGCTGAAAGAGGCTACAGCATCGTCGAAAAGGAGGCTTTAGCCTGTGTTCATGGCACCAATATTTCTTTGGACTCAGGTTCGAGTTAGCGACGGACCACAATGTCACTGTTTTGGGAAAGCAAAGGCATAAACACCAATGCTTCATCTCGAATCCAAAGATGGGCACTAACACTGTTGGCCTACGACTATGTGATCCGCCACAGGCCAGGCACTGAAAACTGCGCCAATGCTCTCAGCCGACTACCATTGCCCACCACCGGGGTGGAAACGGCGCAGCCTGCAGACCTGCTACTGGCCATGGATACCTTTGATACCGAAGGCTCACCTGTAACGGCCCACCAAATTAAGACCTGGACCAGCCAGGATCCTCTGCTATACCTTGTAAAAAGTTGCGTCCTCAATGGGAGCTGGTCAGCGGTCCCCAGAGACATGCAAGACGAGATCCAGCCGTTTCACCGTCGTAAAGATGAAATGTCGATCCATTCAGCTTGCCTCTTATGGGGCAAGCGTGTTACCTTGCCAAAGAAAGGCAATGAAACTTTTATATGTGACCTACACAGCACCCACCCAGGCATAGTCATGATGAAGACTATCGCCACGTCCCACGTCTAGTGGCCCGGCACTGACTCGGACCTGGAGTCATGCGTGTAGCAGTGTAACACATGCTCACAACTGAGCAATGCTCCCAGGGAGGCTCCACTTAGTCTCTGGTCCTGGCCCTCAAAACCATGGTCCAGGATCCATGTGGATTATGCGGGCCACTTTCTGGAAAAGATGTTCCGGGTTGTTGTGGACGCCTACTCCAAATGGATTGAATGTGCAATAATGGCATCCAGCACATCCGCAGCCACCATTGAAAGCATCGGGGTCATGCTTGCCACCCATGACTTACCCAACATTCTTGTCAGCGACAATGGTCCATGCTTCACCAGCTCGGAATTCAAAGAATTCATGACCAATAATGGCATCAAGCATGTCAGACCTGCCCCATTCAAGCCCGCGTCCAACGGCCAAGCGGAGCGGGCAGTCCAAACCATAAAGCAGAGCTTGAAACGTGTAATGGAAGGCTCCTTGCAGACCCACCTGACCCGGGTACTGCTCAGCTACAAGACATGACCCCACTCACTTACCGGGGGTCCCTGCAGAATTACTAATGAAACGAGCACTCAAAACCAGGCTCTCCTTAGTCCACCCTGACCTCATTGATCAAGTGGAAACCAGTCATAATCAGCAAAACATGTACCATGATCTCGCGGCTGTATCACGTGACATCACTGTAACTGACCCGGTGTTTGTGCTGAATTATGGTCAGGGCCCCAAATGGGTCACCGGCACTGTATTAGCCAAGGAGGGGAATAGAGTGTTTGTTGTCAAACTGCTTAACGGACAAACGTGCAGAAAGCATTTGGACCAGACCAAATTATGGTTTACAGATAACCAGGAACCACCAGAAGAGGACCTCATCTTCAGCGACCCACCGACACACACCCAATCAACAAAAGTCCTCGCTGCCAACCACGAGGATGATCCCACCATCCCCAACAGTCCAGCCCAACCAGTTGCGCTGCAAGACAGCAGTGGCCCGACCAACTCACCCAGGCCAGAAACGACAATCAGACGGTCAACCAGGGAGCGCAGGGCTCCGGTTCGCCTTAACCTGTAATCAACTCGCATCAAAGGCTTTGGGGGGGAATGATGTCATGTATACAAACTCTTTGTATTCACTATGTAACTATGTGCAATGTACCACCTGAGGCCCAAGGGTTTCCTGTCTTGGTGTGCAGAGGATATAAAAGGCAGCCAGCCATGCTGCCTTTCACTTGGCAGTCGTATTAAATGGACTGAAGTCACACAGCTCTTACTCACAGTACAAGGCCTCATGCAGTTATTCAATGGTAATTGCAGACATAATACCCTTCATAAAACCATGCTGGCTCTGCCTGACCGAATTTTGCTTTTCCAAATGTCCTGCTACTGCTTCTTTCATAATGGACTCCAACATTTTCCCAACCACAGACGTTAGGCTAACTGGTCTATAGTTTCCTGCTTTTTGTCTGTCTCCTTTTATAAATAGGAGCATTACATTTGTGATTTTCCAATCGGCTGGGACCTCCCCAGAATTTTGGTAGATTACAACCAATGCATCCACTATCTCAGCAGCCACTTCTCTGAAGGCCCTAGGATTTAAGCCATCAAGTCCAGGGGACTTATCCGCCTTTAGTCTCGTTATTTTACTGAGTACTACTTCATTAGTGATAGTTACTCCCTCCCTATAGCCCCTTGATTATCCACTATTGGGATGTTTTTAGTGTCTTCTACCGTGAAGACCAATACAAAATATTTATTCAATGTCTCTGCCATTTCCCTGTTCCCCATTATTAATTCCCTGGTGTCATTCTCCAGGGGACCAACATTTACTATAGCCACTCTTTTCCTTTTTATGTACCTGTAGAAACTCTTACTATTTGTTTTTATATTTTGTGCTAGTTTACTTTCATAATCTATCTTCCCTCTTTTCATATTTTTAGTCGTTCTCTGCTGGCTTTTAAAAATTTCCCAATCCTCTGGCCTCCCACTAGTCTTGACCACATTGTATGCCCTTGTTCTCAGTTTGATACCCTCCCTTATTTCCTTAGTTAGCCACGGATGGTTATCCCTTCTCTTACAATCTTTCCTTCTCATTGGGATATATTTTTGTTGCGAGTTATGAAATATCTCCTTAAATATCTGCCATTGCTATTCAACCATCCCACACTTTAATCTATTTTCCCAGTCCACTTTAGCCAACTCTTCCCTCATACCTTCATAGTCTCCTTTATTTAAGCTTAGGACCCTGGTTTGAGAACCAACTTTCTCACCCTCCAACTGAATTTGAAATTAGTTTCTGGACGAGATCGCCTGACTTCAGAGTGCTCCATATTTAACTGCTAAATGAAAATGTGGTTCTCAGAGAGGTTTGGCTGAGGATCTATGTGTAAGGAGGTCGAATTGCTCAATGTAATTGAGGTAAATTCCATGAAATGACCAACAGGGGACATCTGGGGATTTATGTAGTTGTATTGAGTTTATGAAAGAGCGATACACCCTCAATCTAAGAATGGAAACAAAATGATATCGAGCCCACAGCACAGAAACAGGTCATTGGGCCCACTGCTCTATGTTAACGTGTATGCCTAACCCGAGCTTCCTGCCACCCCTATTCATGTCACCCTGTCAACATATCCTCCATTTCCTTTCACCTCATGCACTTTTATAGCTTCCCATGAAGTGTTCTGTAAACAGATTGCTCATTACTTTGAAAAAATATATATTTTGCTTCGAATAAACCCCAATATTACATCTCTTGATATTCTATAGAAAGAGGTAGATCATCTCATGGCCTGTAAAATCCACCGGCCACCCATGATTGACATCCGATTTCTACCGAATGGCACTGTGGGATGCCTTCACCACATGCACTACACTGGTTCAAAACGTAGGCAAGCATACACCTTCTCAAGACCCACTAGGGATGGAGAATGAAGGGTGACCTAGCCAGTGATGGCCACACCACGAGATTGAATAAACAATACAATATTCTCTCTCTAACATTCAGTGCGCATTAAAGTTCAGACAATCGCAAATCATTGCCCAATACTGACAATTTACTTTTATGGAAAGGATTGACCTGTGAATATTCCTTATCTAACATTCATTGCAAGTAAATTGGTTGGACATCAGCAACACAATTAATTAAGACATCTGAAGCGAGTGATTGCACCTTCGAGCCGAGGCAGCTGAAAGCATGGCCAGCAATGTTGGAGCGATGCTTGAAAATTGGCAGGCCGCAGAGATCTCAGAGGGTTGGAGGGCAGGAGGTGGTTACAGAGATAGGGAGGAGGAGAGACAATGGAGGGATTTGAACACATTAATGTTGGTGTCACCGGTTATGAGCTCAGATTTCATTCCTGTGACTCTTATTTCTAATCCCTCTTGGCTACTTTTTATTACAGCCAACGTTGTCATACTTCGACCCTCCAACTCAGGGACTGCGGTCTGTCCAACAGCACCACCATCTAGCTGGTGGTCGTGGTCGCCGTAGACCTCCTGGTCCTCATATCTACGTCCTGATCAAACTCATTTTGTCCCACACATCTTTCACTTTTACACCTTAGCGTGTCGGCTCAACTCCATCATAAGTGCAGCGGTGGTCGACAATTCTGTCTGGGTAATGATGTCCTTCTCCATCGACCACTGTGTGGCAATCTGCTTCCAGTTTTTCCGGAGTTGGTACTGTACCCCGAAATCCGTGTGTCTGGTAGTTGGGACGATTTGCCTTCTCATGTATTTGAGCAGCGTTACACTAATATCAATACAACAACTTACAGATCGGATACAGGGTCAATCACAGAATCCGCTCAGCTCCATCTTCGCTTGTTGCATCCCCGTGGCTTGTCTCAACATCTTCAACGTCAGACACATCCTGGCGGCCAGTCGGGTCCGAGCTCCGAATTCCTGTGTTCCAGAACTTCTGAGTCCCCAGTTTCAGGAGCTAATTCTATTGTATATGTAAACCTGTAAATACCTTGTTTAACCACCAGAGGGCTCATCCCCTGGAGTCCCAAGGGATCCCACAATCCCTTGGGAGCACATGTACTTAAGGAAGCCTCACAGGCTGGAGAGGCACTCTGGAGACCTGCAATAAAAGACTATGGTCACACTTTACTTTGAGCTCACAGTATCTGGTCAGACTCTTTATTCATACACCACAACTGGCGACGAGATACAGATGACAAACTCCACTGCAACGATGCAGAGAACAGTGGGCATCCTGGAGTGACTCGACCAATGCTTCGTGGCCAACGAGCTGGAAGGAGAAGCGAACGCTGCTAAATGAAGGGTAATTCTCCTCAACGTTTGCAGAGCACCAACGTATGGCTTCATGAAAAATCTGCTTGCTCCAGCGAAACCCACAGAGAAATCGTACAACGATTTGTGCACACTGGTCCGGGAGCATCTTAACCCAAAGGAAAGCGCTCTGATGGCGAGGTACCGGTACTACACATACAAGAGGTCTGAAGGCCAGGGAGTGGCGAGCTATGTCGCCAAGCTAAGATGCCTTACAGGACATTACGAATTGGAAGGACATTTGGAGCACATGATCAGGGACTTCTTTGTACTTGGTATTGGCCACGAAACCATACTTCGTAAACTTTTGACTGTACAGACCCCAACCTTGAGTAAGGCCATGGTGATAGCCTCGGCGTTCATTTCCACCAGTGACAATACCAAGCAAATTTCTCAGCACACAAGTGCTGCTAGAAGTACTGTGAACAAAGTGATGTTGTTTGCGAATCGTAATGAACAGGGCAGGTGTCACATGCCTGCAGCTGCACGTCGGCAGATGTCTCAGAGTCCACCATCAAGGGTCATGAATGCAACGCCATTAATACCTTGTTGGCGCTGCAGGGGTGATCATCGTTTCCATTCATGCTGCTTCAAAGGATACGTTTGCAAGGGCTGTGGAAACATAGAAACATAGAAACACAGAAAATAGATGCAGGAGTAGGCCATTTGGCCCTTTGAGCCTGCACCACCATTCAATAAGATCATGGCTGATCATTCACCTCAGTACCCCTTTCCTGCTTTCTCTCCATACCCACTGATCCCTTTAGCCACAAGGGCCATATCTAACTCCCTCTTGAATATATCCAATGAACTGGCATCAACAATTCTCTGCGGTAGGGAATTCCACAGGTTAACAACTCTCTGAGTGAAGAAGTTTCTCCTAATATCAGTCCTAAATAGCTTACAACTTATCCTTAGACTGTGTCCCCTGGTTCTGGACTTTCCCAACATCGGGAACATTCTTCCTGCATCTAACCTGTCCAGTCCCATCAGAATTTTATATGTTTCTATGAGATCCCCTCTCATCCTTCTAAACTCCAGTCAATCCAGTCTCTCCTCATATGTCAGCCCTGCCATCCCGGGAATCAGTCTGGTGAACCTTCGCTGCACTCCCTCAATAGCAAGAACATCCTTCCTCAGATTAGGAGACCAAAACTGAACACAATATTCCAGGTGAGTCTTCATCAAGGCCCTATACAACTGCAGTAAGACCTCCCTACTCCTATACTCAAATCCCCTAGCTATGAAGGCCAACATACCATTTGCCTTCTTCACCGTCTGCTGTACCTGCATGCCAACTTTCAATGACTGATGTACCATGACACCCAGGTCTCGCTGAACCTCCCCTTTTCCTAATCTGCCGCCATTCAGATAACATTCTGTCTTTGTGTTTTTGCCCCCAAAGTGGATAACCTCACATTTTTCCGCATTATACTGCATCTGCCATGCAGTTGCCCACTCACCTAATCTGTCCAAGTCACCCTGCAGCCTCTTAGCGTCCTCCTCACAGCTCGCACCACCACCCAGCTTAAAGTCATCTGCAAACTTGGAGATATTACACTCAATTCCTTCATCTAAATTGTTAATGTATATTGTAAATAGCTGGGATCCCAGCACTGAGCCCTGTGGCACTCCACTGGTCACTGCCTACGATTTTGAAAAGGACCTGTTTATCCCGACTCTCTGCTTCCTGTCTGCTAACCAGTTCTCTATCCACGTTAGTACATTACCCCCAATACCATGTGCTTTGATTTTGCACACCAATCTCTTGTGTGGGACCTCGTCAAAAGTTTTTAAAAGTCCAATTACACCACATCCACTGGTTCTCCCTTGTCCACTCTACATGTTACATCCTCAAAAAGTTCCAGAAGATTTGTCAAGCATGATTTCCCTTTCATAAATCCATGCTGACTTGGACCGATCCTGTCACTGCTTTCCAAATGCACTGCTATTTCATCCTTAATAATTGATTCCAACATTTTCCCCGCTATTGATGTCAGGCTAACCGGTCTATAATTACCCGTTTTCTCTCTCCCTCCTTTTTTAAAAAGTGGTGTTACATTAGCTATCCTCCAGTCCATAGGAACTGACCCAGAGTCGATAGACTGTTGGAAAATGATCACCAATGCATCCACTATTTCTAGGGCCACTTCCTTAAGTACTCTAGGATGCAGACTATCAGGCCCCGGGGATTTATCGGCCTTCAATTCCATCAATTTCCCTAACACAATTTCCCGCCTAATTAGGATATCCTTCAGTTCCTCCTTCTCACTAGACCCTCGGTCCTCTAGTACTTCCGGAAGGCTATTTGTGTCTTCCTTCGTGAAGACTAAACCAACTTATTTGTTCAACTGATCTGCCATTTCTTTGTTCCTCATTATAAATTCACCTGAATCTGACTGCAAGGGACCTACATTTGTCTTCACTAATCTTTTTCTCTTCACGTATCTATAGAAGCTTTTGCAGTCAGTTTTTATGTTCCCGGCAAGCTTCCTCTCGTACTCTTTTTTCCCCCTTCTAATTAAACCCTTTGTCCTCCTCTGCTGAATTCTAAATTTTTCCCAGTCCTCAGGTTTGCTGCTTTTTCTGGACAATTTATATGCCTCTTCCTTGGATCTAACACTATCCTTAATTTCCCTTGTTAGCCATGGTTGAGTCACCTTCCTCATTTTATTTTTACTCCAAACAGGGATGTACAATTGTTGAAGCTCATCCATGTGATCCTTAAATGTTTGCCGTTGCCTATCCACCGTCAACCCTTTAAGTATCATTTGCCAATCTATTCTTGCCAATTCCATGTCTCATACCATCGAAGTTACCTTTCCTTAAGTTCAGGACCCTAGTCTCTGAATTAACTGTGTCACTCTCCATTTTAATAAAGAATTCTACCATATTATGGTCACTCTTCCCCAAGGGGCCTTGCACAACAAGATTGCTAATTAGTCCTTTCTCATTACACATCACCCAGTCTAGGATGGCCAGCCCGCTAGTTGGTTCCTCGACATATTGGTTGAGAAAACCATCCCTAATACACTCCAGGAAATCCTCCTCCACCGCATTGCTACCAGTTTGGTTAGCCCAATCTATATGTAGATTAAAGTCGCCCATGATTACTGCTGTACCTTTATTGCATGCATCCCTAATTTCTTGTTTGATGCTGTCCCCAACCTCACTACTACTGTTTGGTGGTCTATACACAACTCCCACTAGTGTTTTCTGCCCCTTGGTATTCCGCAGCTCCACCCATACCGATTCCACATCATCCAAGCTAATGTCCTTCCTTACTATTGCGTTAATTTCCTCTTTAACCAGCAATGTTACCCCACCTCATTTTCCTCTCTGTCTATCCTATCTGAATGCTAAATACCTCTGAATGTTGAGTTCCCAACCTTGGTCACCCTGGAGCCATGTCTCCGTGATGCCAATTATATCATTTTCATTAATTGCTGCCTGTGCAGTTAATTTGTCCACCTTACTACGAATACTCCTCGCATTGAGGCACAGAGCCTTCAGACTTGACTTTTTAAAACACTTTTCCCTTTTAGAGTTTTGCTGTAATGTGGCTATTTTTGAATTTTGCCTTGGGTTTCTCTGCCCTCCACTTTTACATTTCTTCTTTCCATCTTTTGCTTCTGCCCCCATTTTACTTCCCTCTGTCTCCCTGCATAGGATCCCATTCCCCTGAAATATTATTTTAACCCCTCCCAAACAGCGCTAGCAAACACTCCTCCGAGGACATTGGTTCCGGTCCTGCCCAGGTGCAGACCATCCGGTTTGTACTGGTCCCACCTCCGCCAGAATGCCCCAGGAATTGCAATCCTGAGATTGCTACCTTTGAGGTCTTACTTTTTAATTTAACTCTGAGCTCCCTAAATTCTGCTTGTAGGACCTCATCCCATTTTTTACCTATATGCACCACAACAACTGGCTGTTCACCCTCCCCCTTCAAAATGCCCTGCAGCCGCTCTGAGACATCCTTGACCCTTGCACCAGGGAGGCAACATACCATCCTGGAGTCTCGGTTGCGGCCGCAGAAACGCCTATCTATTCCCCTTACAATAGAATCCCCTACCACTATAGCTCTCCCACTCTTTTTCCTGCCCTCCTGTGCAGCAGAGCCAGTCACGGTGCCATGAACTTGCCTGCTGCTGCTCTCCCCTGATGAGTCATCCCTCTCAACAGTACCCAATGCGGTGTATCTGTTTTGCAGGGGGATGACCGCAGGGAACCCCTGCACAACCTTCCTTCCACTGCTCTTCCTGTTGGTCATGCATTTGCTATCTGGCTGTATACCCTTTACCTGCGGTGTGGCCAACTCACTAAACGTGCTATTCACGGCATTCTCAGCATCGTGGATGTGCCAGAATGAATCCACCCCGCAGCTCCAGTGCCGCAACGCGGTCTGTCAGGAGCTGCAGCCAGATATACTTCCCGCACATGTAGTCGTCAGGCACACTGGAAGCGTCCCTGACTTCCCACATAGTACAGGAGGAGCATAACATGTGTCCGAGCTCTCCTAACATGACTTAACCCTTAAATTAACTTAATTGGCAACAACAATGGCAACGGTTACCTACTGATAAGGAAAAGAAAAAGAAAAACTACTCACCAATCGCCAGCCAATCACTTACCCCTTGGCTGTGACGTCACCTTTCGATTTCTTTCTACTTCTTTGTTTACCTTCTGCCCCTGCAGCTGCACCGGCTGGCCTCACGAACTCCCCGCTCGAAGTCCCCCTGCCTCCTCGATGTCGAGCCTTTTAAAGGCCGCCTCACGAACTCCCCGCTTGAAGTCCCACTTGAGTCAAAATGGGCGATAGCAGGCCTTTACGAGTGATATATTTGCACTAGCCCAGCGACGCGGTGGAAAGTCTAGCCCACGGATTAATCAAGGACAGTCAGCATGGATTTGTTCAGGGAAGGTCATGTCTGACTAACTTAATTTAATTTTTTGAGGAGATAACCAGGAGGGTCGATGAGGGCAGTGCGTATGATGTAGTGTATATGGATTTTAGCAAAGTTTTTGATAAGCTCCCACATGGCAGACTGGTCACGAAAGTAAAAGCCCATGGGATCCAGAGCAAAGTGGCAAGTTGGATCCAAAATTGGCTTCGAGTTAGGAAGCAAAGGGTAATGGTTGATGGGTGTTTTTGTGACTGGAAGGATGTTTCCAGTGGGGTTCCGCAGGGCTCAGTGCTGGGTCCCTCGCTTTGTGTGATATATATCAATAACTTGGACCTGAATGTTGGGGGCATAATTAAGAAGTTTGCAGATTACACTAAGATAAGCCGTGTGGTTTATAATGAAGAAGAAAGCTGCGGACTGCAGGAAGATATCAATGAACTGGTCAGGTGGGCAGAACTGTGGCAAATGGAATTCAATCTGGATAAGTGTGAGGTAATGCATTTGGGGAGGGCTAACAAGGCAAGGGAATACACATTAAATGGTAGGACACTGAAAAGTGTAGAAGAACAAAGGGACCTTGGAGTGCAGGTCCACAGATCCCTGAAGGTAGCAGGCCAGGTAGATAAGGTGGCCTGGAATACTTGCCTTTATTAGCCGAGGCATGGAATACAAGAGCAAGGAGGTTATGCTTGAACTGTATAAAACACTGGAAAGAGGTACTGAGGTTGAATGATCAGCCATGATCTTATTGAATGATGGTGCAGGCTTGAAGGGACGAATGGCCTGCTCCTGCACCTCATTTCTATGTTTCTATGTTTCTACGCCGCATCTAGAGTACTGTGTACAATTCTGATCACCACATTACAGGAAAGATGTGATTGCACTGGAAAGGGTGCAGAGGAGATTTACAAGAATGTTGCCTGGACTGGAGAATTTTAGCTATGAGGAAGATTGGATAGGCTGGGTCTGTTTTCTTTGGAACAGAGGATGCTGAGGGGAGACCTGATTGAGGTGTATAAAATTATGAGGGGCCTGGATAGAGTAGATAGGAAGGATCTGTTTCCCTTGGCATAGGGGTTAACAACCAGGGGGCATAGATTTAAAGTAATTGGGGGGAGGTTTAGAGGGGATTTGAGGAGAACATATTTCACCCAGAAGGTGGTGAGGATCTGGAACTCACTGCCTGAAAGGGTGGTAGAGGCAGAAACCCTCACCGCATTTAACAAGTACGTGGATGTGCACTTGAAGTGCCATAACCTACAGGGCTACGGACCGAGAGCTGGAAAGTGGGATTAGGCTGGGTAGCTCTTGGTCGGCCGGTGCGGACACGATGGGCCGAAATGGCTTCCTCCCATGCTGTAAATTTCTATCATTCTCTGATTGTATTGGGACCGGTTTTGGGGAAGGTGGGACCTGTACAGGCCGGACGGGTTGCTGGGAGATGGGCACCAGGCTGTAGCATTCGAAAGGAGAAATAAGGTGCACAATGGATTGAATCATAAAATCATGGATTGGTTACAGCACAGAAGGAGGCCACTGGGCCCGTCGAGCCCATGCCGGCTCTCTGCAAGAGCACCTCAACCAGTCCCACTACCCGCCCTTTCCCCGCAGTCCTGCCAACTCCCTTTTGAAAGCCACGATTCAGCCTGCCTCCGCCACCCTCTCAGGCAACGTATTCCAGATCCTAACCACTCGCTGCGGAAAGACGTTTTTCTTCCATCGCCTTTGGTTCTTCTGCCAATCACCTTAAATCTGTGTCCTCTGGTTCTCGACCATTCCGCTAATGGGAACAGTTTCTCTTGAACTACTCTGTCCAGACCCCTCATGATTTTGAACACCTCGATCAAATCTCCTCTCAACCTTCTCAGCTCCAAGGAGAACAACCCCAGCTTCTCCAGTCTATTCAATTGGGAGAGACAGAGAGCATCAGACTGAGCCCTCAGTATTGCCTCACATACTCTGATCACGGACCCTCAGTAATGCCCACATACTCTGATCACGGACCCTCAGTAATGCCTCACATACTCTGATCACGGACCCTCAGTAATGCCTCACATACTCTGATCACAGACCCTCAGTAATGCCTCACAGACTCTAATCACGGACCCTCAGTAATGCCTCACATACTCTGATCACAGACCCTCAGTAATGCCTCACATACTCTGATCACGGACCCTCAGTAAAGACTCACATACTCTGATCACAGACCCTCAGTAATGCCTCACATAGTCTGTCTGATCCCGGACCCTCAGTAATGGCTCTGATCACGGACCCTCAGTAATGGCTCTGATCATGGACCCTCTGTATTGCCCCACATACTCTGAAGACCACCTTCCATTAGGATAAATCATACCCAGCTTTGGCCATCATCATCCCGCTGATCGGCAGCAAAGTATTCTCCAGCTCATTTCTCACAGGGAAGTGTGGCTGGGCCATGAGAGGAATGATTATGAAAGGAATCAGCCATTTAGGACGGAGATGAGGAGAAATGTCTTCACTCAGAGGGTGGTGAATGTTTGGAATTCTCTGCCCCAGAGGACTGTGGAGGCTCAGTCTTTGAGGATATTCAAGGCTGAGATCGATAGATTTTTGGATATTAAGGGAATCAAGGGATATGGGGATAGTGCAGGAAAGTGGAGTTGAGGTCGAAGATCAGCCGTGATCTCATTGAATGGTGGAGCAGGCTCGAGGGGCCGAGGGGCCGACTCCTGCTTCTATTTCATATGTTTTTATGAAAAGGCTGGCTCCTATTTTATGCCAAATTTGTTTAAATATTAAAAAAATAGTTTGGTAAACTGTCATATTGGAAATACTAGAACTGTTGCACTTTATAAAGCAACTTTCTGTCCATGCTTTGGTACAATGTACTGTCACCTGCTGCAGGCAGAAGCTTCAGCAGCACTGACAGGAAGCCGTGTGTTGCAAAGCTGATATGGGCGTTTGAGGTTTGACTGCAAACTGCTGGTGCTGCAGTGTGGAGATGGCGGCAAGTGACACAGAGCTGTGGACAAAGTGTCCCACTCAGCTCAACAGCAGGAGCACCTTCTCCTTGCTGGAGTCTCTGCTTTCTTTGGGATTCCCGAAGCACATAGGGTAAGCCACTGTGTCTTAACTTCTAAGTTATGAAAATTAATTGTATTTGTTTTTTGCTTTCTTATCTGGTATGTGAAGGTGTTCTGACAGCTTTCTATCAAAATGTTCAGTCAGAGCTTTAATTGTTTAATAATTGAGAGTTTAATAAGATTAGAGAGTTGGTTACCAGAGGACACGGAGTTAAGGTGATTGGCAAAGACCCAGAGGGGGTGATGGGGAGAGTTTATTAAGCCAGCGAGTTGTTGTGACCGGGAAAGGGCGGTGGGAGCAGATTGAATAATAATGCTCATAGGGGAATTGGATGAACACTGGAAGGGAAAAGGAAGTTCTGGGCCATGGGGAATGGCTGGGAGTGGCACTGATTGGATCGCTCTGTCAAAGAGCCAGCACAGGCTCGATGGGCCCAATGACCTCCTGCGCTGTAAGATTCTGTGAGAGTAATATGTACAGGAACTGTTTAATCAACTCATTATTTAACTTGCAGTTAAACACACTTCTGAAGGCATATTTTTTACAATTTATCTTAGCAAAAACCGTGCCTTAATGTCGATCAGAAAATTGAAAGGATTGATCTTAGCTTCGATCAGTGAAGGCTGAGTATTTTCACAACTCGACGGTCTCACAAGCCTTGACACTGCGATTTCCCTATTGCAGCTCACTGATTGTCCAACATTCTTGCATAGGGAACAGTGGGACAGGTTTCCAGTTGGCAAACAGTAACTCGTGGGGTGCCGCAGGGATCGATGCTGGGGCCTTAACTATTTACAATGTATATTAACGACTTGGAAGAAGGGACCCAGTGTAATGTAGCCAAGTTTGCTGATGATACAAAGATGGGTGGGAAAGCAAATTGTGAGGAGGACACAAAAAATCTGCAAAGGGATATAGACAGGCTAAATGAGTGGGTAAAGATTTGGCAGATGGAGTATAATGTGGGAAAATATGAGGTTATCCACTTTGGCAGGAAAAATAAAAAAGCAAGTTATTACTTAAATGGAGAGAGATTACAACATGCTTCAGTACAGAGGGACATGCGGGTCCTTGTGCATGAAACACAAAAAGTTAGTATGCAGGTACAGCAACTGATCAGGAAGGCAAATGGAATGTTGGCCTTTATTGCAAGGGGGATGGAGTATAAAAGCAGAGCAGTCCTGTTACAACTGTACAGGGTATTGGTGAGGCCACACCTGGAGTACTGCGTACAGTTTTGGTCTCGGTATTTAAGGAAGGATATACTTGCATTGGAGGCTGTTCAGAGAAGGTTCACGAGGTTGATTCCGGAGATGAGGGGGTTGACTTATGATGATAGGTTGGGCCTATACACATTGGAGTTTAGAAGAATGAGAGGTGATCTTATTGAAACATATAAGATACTGAGGAGGCTTGACAAGGTAGATGCAGAGAGGATGTGGGGGAATCTAGAACTAGGGGGCATAGTTTAAGAATAAGGGGTCGCCCATTTGGAACTGAGATGAGGAGGAATTTCTTCTCTCTGAGGGTTGTAAATCTGTGGAATTCTGTGCCCCGGAGAGCTGTGGAGACTGGGACATTGAATATATTTAAGGCGGAGATAGACAGATTTTTGAGTGATAAAGGAGTAAAGGGTTATGGGGAGTGGGGAGGAAGTGGAGCTGAGTCTATGATCAGATCAGCCATGATCGTATTAAATGGTTGAGCAGGATCGAGGGGCGTATGGCCGACTCCTGCTCCTAGTTCTTATGTTCTTATGTTCTTATGTAACATCTTCTTCCTTGGTGAAGACCGATGTAAAGTACTCGTTTAGTACCTCAGCCGTACCCTCTGCCTCCATGCGTAGGTCTCCATTTTGGTCCCTAATTGGCCCCAGCCCTCCTTACTACTCGTTTATTATTTATATGCCTTTCGAAGACTTTTGAATTCCCTTTTATGTTAGCTGCCAATCTATTCTCATACTCATTCTTTGCCCCTCATATTTTCTTTTTCACTTCCCCCTCTGAACTTTCTATATTCAGCCTGATTCTCACCTGTATTCTCAACCTGACATTGTCATACACTCTCTTTTTCTGCTTCATCTTATTCTCTATCTCTTTCATAATCCAGGGAGCTCTGGCTTTAGTTGCCCTACCTTTCCCCCTCATGGCCTCGACTGTACCCGAACCGTCTCCTCTTTAAAAGCCGCCATTGTTTGATTACAGGTTTGCCAACAATCTTTGATTCCAGTTTACCCGGGCCGAATCCATTCTCAACCCACTGAAATTGGCTTTCCTCCAATTAAGTATTTTTACTCTAGATTGCTCCCTGTCCTTTTCCACAGCTAATCTAAATCTTATGACACTATGATCACTATTCCCTAAATGTTCCCCGACTGACACTTGGTCCACTTGACCCACCTCATTCCCCAGAATCAGATCCAGCAATTCCTCCTTCCTCGTCGAGCCGGGAACGTACTGAACAAGAAGTTTCTCCTGAACACACTTCAGAAATTCTTCCCCCTCTCTGCCCTTTACACTATTACTATCCCAGACTATATTAGGATAGTTGAAGTCCCCCATTATCATTACTCAATAGTTTTTGCATCTCTCTGTGATTTGCTCCTCCGTATATTCCCACTAGTTGTTGGGCTATAGAATACACCGAGTGTAACGGCCCCTCTACTGTTTCTCCATTTTATCCAAATAGATTCTGTCCTTGACCCCTTCAGGACATCCTTTCTCTCCACTGTAATGTGCTCCTTAACCAATATTGCCACACCGCCTATCTTTCCCGAACACCCTATATCCAGGAATATTTAATACCCAATCCTTCCCTTTTTCTGAGCCAGGTCACTGTTATCGCCATGACATCAGATTCCCATGTGACTATTTGCGCCTGCAGCTCACCAAGCTTATTTACCACGCTTCGTGCGTTTGTACACATGCACTGTAATCCTATCTTAGACCATCCTGTATTCTCTCTCAGTCTGACCCAATCTAATACCGTACTATTTCTTACTCTAGTGCTCTCTGTCTCTCCCAGTCCTTTGTGCACCTTGTTTCTCCATTCTAATGCTACATCCTGGTGCCCATCCCCTGCAGAGCTGGTTTAAACCCTCCCCAACAGCACTAGCAAACCCTCCCGCAAGGATATTGGTCCCGGCTCTGTTGAGGTGCAACCCATCCGGCTTGTACAGGCCCCACCTCCCCCAGAAACAGTCCCAATACCCCAGGAATCTAAAGCCCTCCCGCATGCACCATCTCTCCAGCCACGTATTTGCTGTGTATGGAGAAAGAGTCAGACTGAACACTGTGCGCTCAAAGTAAAGTGTGACCTTAGTCTTTTATTGCAGGTCTCCAGAGTGCCTCTCCAACCTGTGAGGCCTCCTTAAATACCTGTGCTCCCAAGGGATTATGGGATCCATGGGACTCCCGGGAATGAGCCCTCTGGGGCTGTACAGAAAACAACACTCCCCCCCCGCACCCAAAGTCAATGGTGTAACTATTTACAATGTGAGTCGATCTTGGGCCCTTCTCGGTGTGAAAGCTGGTGTTGTTGAATCATTTGTTGGGCCCTCGCTGGGCTGCTGTGCAGCTGGTGTGTTGGGCCCTGCAGGGCTGCTGTGGATGATGGGTTCTGCTTCGTGGTCAACCGTGGTGCCGGTTGCCACAGGTGTGTGTGTTGGGGGATCAAAAAAGGTAGGGTCCAAGGTGGGTTGCTCAGGATTGTCCGTGAATCTGAGTTTGATTTGGTCCAAATGTTTCCGGTGAATGAGTCCATTTGAAAGTTTGACCCGAAACACCCTGCTCCCCTCTTTGGCCACGACAGTGCCGGGAAGCCACTTGGGACCTTGTCCATAATTTAATACAAATACAGGATCATTAACTTCAATCTCGCGTGACACATTTGCACTATTATGGTATGTACTTTGTTGAAGCCACCTGCTCTCTACCTGTTCATGTATATCAGGGTGAACTAACAAGAACCTTGTCTTAAGTGCTCTTTTCATGAGCAGTTCAGCTGGTGGGATCCCAGTGAGTGAGTGTGGTCTCGTGCGGTAGCTAAGCAGGACTCGGGATAGGCGAGTCTGCAGTGAGCCTTCAGTTACCCTCTTCAAGCCTTGCTTGATGGTTTGCACTGCTCTCTCTGCCTGACCATTGGACGCTGGTTTAAACGGGGCAGATGTGACATGTTTGATCCCGTTACGGGTCATGAATTCTTTGAACTCAGCACTGGTAAAACATGGCCCGTTGTCACTCACCAGGACATCAGGTAAGCCGTGTGTGGCAAACATGGCCCACAGGCTTTCAGTAGTGGCAGCGGACGTGCTAGCCGACATTATCTCACATTCAATCCACTTGGAGTACGCGTCTACAAACACAAGGAACATTTTACCCAAGAACGGGCCTGCATAGTCCAGACAACGGTTTGGAGGGCCAAGACCATAAAGTTAGTGGCGCCTCCCTGGGTGAATTGCTTAACTGTGAGCATGTATTACAGTTGTGAACGCAGGCCTCTAAGTCCGCGTCGATACCGGGCCACCACACGTGGGATTTGACTATCGCTTTCATCATTACGATGCCTAGTTGGGTACTGTGGAGGTCATTGCTGAAAGTGTCTCTGCCCTTCTTGGGGTCCACTACTCGATTGCCCCACAGAAGGCAGTCTGCCGACATAGACATTTCATCTTTGCGCCACTGGAACGGATTTATCTCTTTCTGCATTTCCACTGGGACACTGGAACAGCTCCCGTGAAGCACACAGCTTTTGACTAGAGATAATAATGGGTTCTGGCTTGTCCAGGTTTTGATCTGCCGGGTAGTGACGGGTGATTGCTCACTCCCAAATGCTTCCATAACCATGGCTAGATCTGCGGGCTCCGCCATTTTCATCCCCGTGTTGGGTAATGGCAGCCTGCTGAGAGCATCGGCGCAGTTTTCTGTGCCTGGCCTGTGGCCGATGGCGTAGTTGTATGCGGACAATGTGAGCGCCCATCTCTGAATGCAGGCCGTGCGTTGGTATTTATCCCTTTACTCTCGGAAAACAGGGATATAAGTAGCTTATGGTCAGTTTCCAATTCGAATTTTAGCCCAAACAAGTATTGATACATTTTCTTTGACCCATAGACACACGCTAACGCTTCTTTCTCAATCATGCTGTAGCCTCTCTCAGCCTTAGACAGACTCCTGGATGCATAAGCAACCGGTTGCAGTTTCCCGAAATCATTAGCTTGTTGCAATACACACCCGACGCCATATGACGACACATCACATGCTTGTACCAAACGCTCACATGGATCATACAACACAAGCAATTTGTTTGAGCATAACAATTTTCTCGCTTTTACAAAGGCATTTTCTTTTTGCCCCAAACCCATTCGCCCCCTTTTCGTAGTAAGACATGCAGTGGTTCTTGCAGGGTGCTGAGACCCGGTAAGAAGTTACCAAAGTAGTTCAAGAGTCCCAGAAACGACTGCAGCTCCGTCACGTTCTGTGGCCTCGGTGCGTTCTCGATTGCCTCCGTCTTCGTGTTGGTGGGCCTGATGCCGTCCGCCGCAATCCTCCTTCCCAGGAACTCCACTTCAGGCGCCAGGAAAACGCACTTCAAGCGTTTTAACCTGAGCCCCACGCAGTTGAATCGACTAAGAACCTCCTCCAGGTTCTGCAGGTGCTCGACTGTGTTCTGACCTGTGACCAAGATGTCATCGTGGAAGACCACGGTGTGCGGGACCGACTTCAGTAAACTTTCCATGTTTCTCTGGAATATCGCCACCGCTGATCGGATTCCAAACAGGCATCTGTTATAAACAAAAAAACCTTTGTGCGTGTTGATGCAGGTGAGGGCCTTCGATGATTCCTCCAGTTCCTGCGTCATGTCGGCTGAAGTCAGATCCAGCTTCGTGAATGTCTTTCCTCCCAGCATTGGAAAGAGGCCGTCGTCCTTTGGTAGTGGGTATTGGTCCTGCAGAGAGAAACTTTGTAATCGCCACAGATTCTGACGGTGCTGTCTCCCTTGAGGACTGGGACAATAGGACTGGTCCACTCGTTGAACTTGATCGGTGAAATGATGCCCTCTCTTTGCAACCGGTCTAGCTCAATCTCTACCCTTTCTCTCATCATGTACGGTACTGCTCTCATCTTGTGATGGATGGGTCGCGCCCCCGGAATTAGGTGGATCTGCACTTTTGCTCCTTGGAATTTCCTGATGCCTGGTACGAACAGCGAAGGAAATTTGTTTTAAGACCTGGGCACACGAAGTGTCGTCAGCGGGCGATAGCGCTCGGACGTCGTCCCAGTTCTAGCGTATCTTTCCCAGCCAGCTCCTGCCGAGCAGCGTGGGACCATCGCCCGGTACCACCCAGAGTGGTAGCTTATGCACGGCTCCATCGTAGGAGACCTTTATGGTAGCACTGCCGATTACAGGAATCAGTTCTTTCGTGTAAGTTCTTAGTTTCGTGCAAACTGGAGTTAAGACTGGCCTTGAGGCCTTGTTGCACCACAACTGTTTGAAAATCTTTTTGCCCATGATGGACTGGCTCGTGCCCGTGTCCAGCTCCATTGACACCGGAGGTCCATTTAGTTCAATATTCAGCATTATCGGGGGACAATTCGTGGTAATGTGTGCACCCCATGTACCTCTGCCTCCTCGATCTGAGGCTCTGGTTCGTCGTGATCCTCCATGGATCTGTTCTCCGCTGCAACATGATGGTTTGCAGGTTTAACAGGATTAGCAGCTCACCTGCACACTCGTTGGAGGTGTCCCATTGTTCCACAGCCCTTGCAAACGTAGCCTTTGAATCGACATGATCTTATTGAATGGCGGTGCAGGCTCAAAGGGCCAAATGGCCTACTCCTGCACCTATTTTCTATGTTTTCTATGTTTCTATGAAACAATGATCACCCCCACAGCACCAACAAGATGTTAATGGCCTTGCATTCATCACCCTTGATGGTGGACTCTGAGACATCTGCAGACGTGTAGCTGCAGGTATGTGTGACCTGCCCTGTACGTTACGATTCGAAAACAACATCACTATGTTCACAGTACTTGTAGCAGCACTTGTGTGCTGAGACATTTGCTCAGTATTGTCACTGGTGGCAATGAACGCCTGGGCTATCGCTATGGCCTTACTCAAGGTTGGGGTCTCTACAGTCAAAAGTTTGCGAAGTATAGTTTCGTGGCCAATGCCAAGTACGAAAAAGTCTCTGAGCATGTGCTCCAAATGTCCTTCAAATTCGCAATGTCCTGCAAGGCGTCTTAGCTCGGCGACATAACTCACCACTTCCTGGCCTTCAGACCTTTTGTCGGTGTAGAACTGGTACCTCGCCATCAGAACGCTTTCCTTCGGGTTCAGATGCTCTTGGACCAGTGTGCACAAATCATCGTACGATTTCTCCGTGGGTTTCGCTGGAGTGAGCAGATTATTCATGAGGCCATACGTTGGTGCCCAACAGACGGTGAGGAGGATCACTCTACGTTTGGCAGCGCTCTCTTCCCCATCTAGCTCGTTGGCCACGAAGTATTGGTCGAGTCACTCCTCAAAAGTTTCCCAATCATCTCCCTCTGAGAATTTCTCCAGGATTCCCATTGTTCTCTGCATCTTTGGGTTCGCCATCTGCATCTCGTCGCCAGTTGTTGTGTATGGAGAAAGAGTCAGACTGAACACTGTGAGCTCAAAGTAAAGTGTGACCGTAGTCTTTTATTGCAGGTCTCTAAAGTGCCTCTCCAACCTGTGAAGCCTCCTTAAATACCTGTGCTCCCAAGGGATTATGGGATCCCTTGGACCTCCCGGGGATGAGTCCTCCGATGGCTGTACAGAGTAAATACAAGTTTACATATATAACAGTACTCATCTGCTCTATCCTCCTATTTCTATACTCACGTGCACGTGGCACCGGGAGTAACCCAGAGATTACTACCTTTGAGGTCTTGCTTTTTAATCTTTCTCCTAGCTCACTAAACTCTGCCTGCAGGACCTCATCCCTCTTTCTACCTATGTCATTGGTCCCGATTATGGACCAGGACCTCCGGCTGTTCACCCTCTCCCCCCAGAATACCCTGCAGCCGCTCAGTGACATCCTTAACCTTGGTGCCAGGGAGGCAACATACCATCCTGGAGTCACGTCTGCGGTCACAGAAATGCCTGTCTGCTCCTCTGACTATTGAATCCCCTATCACTATAGCTCTTCCATTCTTCTTCCTCCCACCCCCCTCCCCACCCCCGTGCAGCTGAGCCAACTGTGGTGCTGTGCACTTGGCTCTGACTGCACTCCCCACAGGAACCATCACCCTCACCAGCACTCAGAACAGAATACTGGTTGGAGAGCGAGAGGCACGCGGGGGACTCCTGCACTACCTGCCTGTTTCCCCCTCTTCTATCTGGCGGTCACCCATTCCCTCTCTGGCTGTGCACTCCTGAGCTGCGGGGTAACCACCTCCTGAAACGTGCTATCCACGTAGATCTCAGCCTCGTGGATGCACTGCACCAGCTGGTGCTCTATCTCCAAAACCCGGAGCTTGAGCTCCTCCAGCCGATCACACTTCCTGCACACATGGTTGTCCAGGACACGGGAAGCATCTTGTATTTCCCACATGGCACAGGATGTGTACTCCACGGGACTGAGCTGCTCTGCCATGCCTTTATTTATTTGACTATTTACTAACTTTATAGAAACTTAAGACTAAGATATATCCAGTGCAAGTTTTTAATAGATTATAGTATTACTAATTTAATATCGTATTATCAGTTACTAATCTCCAAGCTTCTGCTTTATCCCTAATCAGCTATTTAACTCCAGCCCCTAACTTGAAGAGAAAAAAATGTTGTGATCTTTACCAACCAATCAGTTACCGGCTATCCTGTGACATCACTCCTTGTGCGTGTTTATGCTGCCGCTGTTCCCGCTCAAGTTCCCACTGTGTCTGCTTGAACTGTATAAAACACTGCTTAGGCCACAGCTGGAGTACTGCGTGCAGTTCTGGTCACCGCATTACAGGAACGATGTGATTGCACTGGAGAGGGTACAGAGGAGATTTATGAGGATGTTGCCTGGGCTGGAGAATTTTGGCTATGAGGAAAGATTGGATAGGCTGGGGTTGTTTTCTTTGGAACAGCGGAGGCTGAGAGGAGACCTGATTGAGGTGTATAAAATTATGAGGGGCCTGGAGAGAGTGGATAGGAAGGACTTATTTCCCTCGGCAGAGAGGTCAACAACCAGGGGACATAGATTGAAAGTAATTGGGGGGAGATTTAGAGGGGATTTGAGGAGAACGTATTTCACCCAGAGAGTTTTGGGGGTCTGGGGCGGAACTCACTGCCTGAAAGGGTGGTAGAGGCAGAAACCCTCACCACATTTAACAAGTACTTGGATGTGTACTTGAAGTGCCGTAACCTGCAGGGCTACGGACCAAGAGCTGGAAAGTGGGATTAGGCTGGATAGCTCTTGGTCGGCCGGCACGGACACGATGGGCCGAATGACCTCCTCCCATGCTGTAAATTTCTGATTCTATGATTCTCGATAATGTTCCTGGACCAGAGCTTGAGAGGACCCTATGGAGAATTTGAGGTGTGGGGATAGGTGTGCCCACATAATTAATTTGAATTGATGAAACCTTTCCCCAAATTCTTCTCAAATGTTTGGTGTAAAGTTTTCCTTTCACCCCATGATTGGTTTATCGTTCCCATTTCATAGAACGGGACACATTTTCATTCCCGTGGTCCAGTCTACCAGCTTACCATCCATATTGTGGGTTAGGATTGGCAGACATTGGCACCATGAGGTGATCTGGAGATGTTTGATGAATTCTCTCTCTGCAGGCAGAAAGCATTAGCTGCAACAGGAAGACGGAACACACAAGATGCTGCTGATTGGTGAGTTGGTTACTGCCAGTTGTTTGTGCCCTGAGTCGGTGTGTTTTACGGTGCTTGCAATAGTGACATCTGATTGTGCAGAGTTACAGACTGACAGTAACGGCCTCAAAACCATTTGGGGAAATTCTAACCTTTTCAAGAAACTAGAAGAAGCTGTAGGGAATGTTTAGCAATGGAATCGGCCATTCAACATGTAGAAATATACAGAGGTTACGACACAAAAAGGTTTTTCAGCCCAACCAGTCTGTGTCACTGTTTACCCCCACACAAGCAAAGGTCCAAATCCCTGGGGCACCACTTGTATACTTCCCTACAGTCCGGCAGACAAACGCTCACCACTACTCATAAGAACATGAGAAATAGGAGCAGGAGCAGGCCCTACAGCCCCTCGAGTCTGCTCCGCCATTCAATAAGATCATGGCTGATCATCGATCTCAACTCCACTTTCCCGCTCGGCCCCCATATCCCTAGACTCCAAAAATCTATTTATCCCTGCCTTGAATATATTCAGAGACTCAGCATCCACAGCCCTCTGGGGCAGGGAATTCCAAAGATTCACAACCCTCAGAGAAGAAATTCCTCCTCTTCTCTGTCTTAAATGGCCTTCCCCTTATCAGAGACTGTGCCCCCTAACTCTGGACACTCCAGCCAGAGGAAACACCCTCTCAGCATCTACCCTGTCAATCCCCCTCAGAATCTTGTATGTTTCAATGAGATCACCTCTCATTCTGCTAAACTCCAGGGACTATCGGCCCATTCTACACAATCTCTCCTCATAAGACAGCCCTCTCATCCCAGGAATCAGTCTACTGAACCTCCGTTGTACCGCCTTCAAGGCAAGTATATCTTTCCTTAGATACGGAGACCCAAACTGTGTGCAGTACTCCAGGTGTGGTCTCACCAGGGCCCTGTACAGTTGTAACAAGACTTCCTTACTCTTATACTGTAACCCCCTTGCAATAAAGGCCAACAGGCGGTTGCCTTCCTAATTGCTTGCTGTACCTGCAGGCAAACTTTCAAGTCGGGATTTTTCGGGGGGTCAGCGGCGGGATTGGTGGTGGTTTGGGTGGGAAACGTGATATTTCTGACCAGGTCGGGACCCCGCTGTGAACTTGATCCCATGCACCTTTCCCGATGTGGGGTCTGTCAGCAATGAGTAGTCCTGATGGTCAGCTTCAGGCGGACAAATTCGGGGTATGAGTGGCTTGTTTACAGCCACTGAAGAATGATTTTCAGCTCACCTTTTGCATTTGACAGCTCACCCACACTGGTCGTGGACCACCTCAAGCTGAGGCTGGAGTTCAGCGGCCATTGAATCAGCTGTCAAGTTGACAGCTTTAAATGTAAAGTAAAGCTCGCACCTTACAGAGATATCTTCCCTCAGCCACAAGCTCTTCCTCACTGCATTTCCACAACAGGTTCAGCATTCTGCAAGTCTTTACACCATTCTCTGTCATCTCTACTTCACCTGCCGTCTATTCCATCAGCATGGGTGTCCTTTATACTCTCTCAACTTGTTCCTCAGAATCCCATCAAGATCAGCCCCAACATCAGCATCACCGGGCACAGCAGCAGCACCAACAACAACACTGACCTTCTCCGCAATCACCTGACGCTGCACAGGACACAGGGCATCAGCACCCGACCTTGTTGCTGCCCGGGAAGTCAGGGATGGCCTCACCATGGCCAGATTTACTTCACTGGACGCTGTACACCCTGACTGTCAAATGATGCACCAGGTCGGCACCACCCCACACCAACATAGAAACATAGAAACATAGAAAATAGGAGCAGGAGTAGGCCATTCGGCCCTTCAAGCCTGCACCATCATTCAATAAGATCATGGCTGATCATTCCTGCTTTCTCTCCATACCCCTTGATCCCTTTAGCCACAAGGGCCATATCTAACTCCCTCTTGAATATATCCAATGAACTGGCATCAACAACTCTCTGCGGAAGGGAATTCCACAGGTTAACAACTCTCTGAGTGAAGAAGTTTCTCCTCATCTAAGTCGTAAATGGCCTACCCCTTATCCTAAGACTATGTCCCCTGGTTCTGGACTTCCCCAACATCGGGAACATTCTTCCTGCATCTAACCTGTCCAGTCCCGTCAGACTTTTATATGTTTCTATGAGATCCCCTCTCATCCTTCTCAACTCCAGTGAATACAGGCCCAGTCGATCCAGTCTCTCCTCATATGTCAGTCCAGCCATCCCGGGAATCAGTCTGGTGAACCTTCGCTGCACTCCCTCAACAGCAAGAACATCCTTCTTAGATTCGGGGACCAAAACTGAACACAATATTCCAGGTGGGGCCTCACCAAGGCCTTGTACAACTGCAGTAAGACTTTCCTGCTTCTATACTCAAAATCCCTTGCTATGAAAGCCAACATACGATTTGCCTTCTTCACCGCCTGCTGTACCTGAATGCCAACCTTCAATGACTGATGAATCATGACACCCAGGTCTCGGTGCACCTCCTCTTTTCCTAATCTGCCGCCATTCAGATAATATTCTGCCTTCGTGTTTTTGCCCCCAAAGTGGATAAGCTCACATTTATCCACATTATACTGCATCTGCCATGTATTTGCCCACTCGCCTAACCTGTCCAAAGCACCCTGCAGCCTCTTAGCATCCTCCTCACAGCTCACACCGCGACCCAGTTTAGTGTCATCTGCAAACTTGGAGATATTACACTCAATTCCATCATCCAGATCATTAATATACATTGTAAAGAGCTGGGGTCCCAGCACTGAGCCCTGCGGCACTCCACTAGTAACTGCCTGCCATTCTGAGACCCGTTAATCCCGACTCTCTGCTTCCTGTCTGCCAACCAGTTTTCTATCCACGTCAGTACATTACCCCCAATACCATGTGCTTTGATTTTGCACACCAATCTCTTGTGTGGGACCTTGTCAAAAGCCTTTTGAAAGTCCAAATACACCACATCCACTGGTACTCCCCTGTCCACTCTACTAGTTACATCCTCAAAAAATTCTGGAAGATTTGTCAAGCATGATTTCCCTTTCATAAATCCATGCTGATTTGGACCAATCCTATCACTGCTTTCCAAATGCACTGCTATTTGATCCTTAATGATTGATTCCAACATCTTCCCCACTACTGATGTCAGGCTAACCGGTCTACAATTACCCGTTTTCTCTCTCCCTCCTTTTTTAAAAAGTGGTGTTACATTAGCAACCCTCCAGTCCATAGGAACTGATCCAGAGTTGATAGACTGTTGGAAAATGATCACCAATGCATCCACTATTTCTAGGGCCACTTCCTTAAGTACTCTGGGATGTAGTCTATCAGGCCCTGGGGATTTATCGGCCTTCAATCCCGTCAATTTCCCAAACACAATTTCCCGCCTAATAAGGATATCCTTCAGTTCCTCCTTCTCACTGGACCTTCGGACCCCAAGTACATCGGGAAGGTTATTTGTCTCTTTCTTTGTGAAGACCGAACCAAAGTACTTGTTCAATTGGTCTGCCATTTCTTTGTTCCCCATTATAAATTCACCTGAATCCGACTGCAAGGGACCAACGTTTGTCTTCACCATAAAGCATCCCTGTAATGTCCAACCCATTCCTTTCCCACTCATCACCATTGCGAGAAGCGGGGGCTGGAGGGGGGTGGTGGTTACAGTTATGTCTCACCATTCACTGCAACTCACTAAGTCACTTCCAAAGTACACACAAATCAAGAACACAAAATTTTGAAAAGAAAGGTTTCAATATTTGACAGCACATTAACAGAACCTTTACATGAACACTGCATAAAACATCCAAGTGCCTCCCCTCATGTGTTGTTAGTTGGTTTGAGGGCGAGTGTGAGGGATGGCTGGTGAGATGGAGATGTGATAATATAGACAGAGATGGGTGGAGGTGCAAGGTAAGTTAGTGTGAGTAAGGATGTGCAGGGGTAGGGTAGGAAAGGCAGAGTGATGGGGATGTGATGAGAGAGCAGGTTGAGGTTGAGTGTGGCTTTGTACTAACGTTTCCTGATCTACTGAGATCATTGCAATGTTTGCGGCACTGCACCCAGGTCGTCCTGACCACATCCTTGCTTGTGCCCTGCTGTGCAATGTGTGATCAGGCTGTGTTTATCTCTTGGGGAGGTCTCTTCTGCCCATGGGTGCTGTGACTCCCTCCATAACCATAAGTCCTGGGAGAGCCTGGATGCAGCCCTGCCCCTCTGTGCCGCAATGGTCAGTGTTTGCAGCACCTCAATGCTGTAGAACACTGGCAGCACAACTGTCAAAGTAAATTTGCCCATGGGCCCTTTAAGGAAATTGTCTGATGGTGCGTCATCAAATATATCACAAGACCCGCTTTCTCTAATTGGCTGGAAATGTGCTGGGCAGGCTTAACAAGCCCTATCAATGGAAGGTTATTTCACAGAGTGGGATGGAGCCAGCACAGATGCACCGGTGAGCATGGTCCCAGTCTCGGTGTTTCCTGTATCAGGACACCGATATTTCTCCCAACACCAACATTTCATAGTTTCTCACCATTAAAAAATATTCTGTTTTTCTATTCTTCCCATCAAAGTGAATGACCTCACATTTCCTCACATTATGATCCATCTGCCACCTTACTGCCCACTCACTAAGTCTATCGATATCCCTTTGCAGACGCTTTCTGTTCTCCTCACGGTTTGCTGTCCCACCTAGCTTTGTATCGTCAGCAAACTTGAATACATTACACTCAGTCCCCTCATCGAGGTCATTAATATAGATTGTAAATAGCTGAGGCCCCAGCACTGATCCTTGCGGCATCCCACCAGTTACAGACTGCCAACCTGAAAGAGACCCGTTTATCCCTACTCTCTGTTTGCTGTCCATTAACCAATCCTCTATCCATGCGAATATATTAGCCCCAACCCCATGTGCCCCTATCTTGTGTAATACCTATTGTATTCCTAACACAGATGAGACAGCACACAGGGAGGTTAAAGTAATAGTGACCTCAGTCTTTATTAAGACACTTCAGAGTGAGGAACAGGCCTTAGGGGCCGGCTTATATACAGTGCTCCCCCACCAAAGTCAAAGTGAAAACTATTTACAAGGTGAGGTGGTCGGGAGCCTTTCTTTCCCTGGTGGACCGCCTCAGTACAAATGTCTGTTCTGGTGTGTTGGCTGTGCCCCCACTGGGCTGGTGTGTTGTTGGCCCTGCAAGGCTGCTGGGTGAGCCTGGCCTTGCTGGGCTGTTGGATGTGATGGGTTCGATTTCCTGGTCCGGGGTGGTGTCGTTGATCCTTTGGGTGTGTGGTGTGGGCTCGAAAAAGGTGGTGTCTGCTGTGGGATGTTCAGGGCAGTCTGAGAACCGCAGCCTCGTTTGGTCCAGGTGCTTTCTGCAAATTTGTCCATTGTCTAGTTTGACTACAAACACCCTACTCCCTTCTTTATCTATCACCATGCCCGCGATCCACTTGGGACCATGTCCATAGTTTAGCACATGCACAGGGTCATTCAGATCAATTTCCCGTGACACAGTGGCGCGACCATCGTTTACATTTTGTTGCTGCCGCCTGCTCTCTACCTGATCATGCAGATTGGGGTGAACCAGCGAGAGTCTGGTTATAAGTGTCCTTTTCATGTGTGGCTCAGCCGGGGGCACCCATGTGAGCGAGTGGGGTCTCGTGCAGTAGCTGAGCAGTACTCGGGACAGGCGGGTTTGGAGTGACCCTTCTGTGACTCGTTTAAGGCTCTGTTTGATGGTTTGTACTGCCCGCTCTGCCTGCCCATTGGAGGCTGGTTTAAATGGGGCCGAGGTGACATGTTTGATCCCATTGCGGATCATGAATTCTTTAAATTCGGCACTGGTGAAACATGGCCCGTTGTCACTGACCAGTATGTCAGGCAGGCCGTGGGTGGCAAACATGGCCCTCAGGCTTTCAATGGCGGTGGTGGTGCTTCCCGACATTATTTCACATTCAATCCATTTTGAAAAAGCATCCACCACCACCAGGAACATTTTACCGAGAAACGGGCCCGCATAGTCGACATGGATCCTCGACCATGGTCTGGAGGACCAGGACCACAAACTTAGTGGTGCCTCTCTGGGCGCGTTGTTCAACTGAGCACACACGCTGCATTGCTGTACACAGGACTCTAAGTCAGAGTCGATACCAGGCCACCACACGTGGGATCTGGCTATCGCTTTCATCATTACTATACCCGGGTGTGTGCTGTGGAGATCCGAGATGAACGTCTCCCTGCCCTTTTTGGGTAGCACTACGTGGTTACCCCACAACAGGCAGTCTGCCTGAATGGACAGCTCGTCCTTTCGCCGCTGGAACAGCTTGATTAGCTCTTGCATTTCAACGGGGATGCTGGCCCAGATCCCATGCAGTACACGGTTTTTTTACTAGGGACAGCAGAGGATCTTGGCTGGTCCAAGTCCTAACTTGGTGGGCCGTGACAGGTGATTTATCATTTTCAAACTCTTCCATTACCATCAACAAGTCTGTGGGCTGCGCCACCATCAACAAGTTTGCAGGCTGCGCCATTTCCACCCCCGTGGTGGGCAATGGTAGCCGACTGAGAGCATCTGCACAGTTTTCGGTGCCTGGCCTTTGGCGGATGGTATAGTTATACGTTGATAGCGCGAGTGCCCACCTTTTTATGCGGGCTGAGGCATTCGTATTTATCCCCTTGTTTTCAGCGAACAGGGATGTGAGGGGCTTGTGATCGGTTTCCAGCTCAAATTTGAGGCCAAACAGGTACAGATACATTTTCTTTACTCTGAACACACACGCTAATGCCTCTTTGTCAATCATGCTGCAGGCCCTCTCGGCCTTAGACAAGCTCCTGGAGCCATAGGCGACAGGTTGCAACTTCCCCGCAACGTTAGCTTGTTGTAATACACTCCCGACTCCGTACGACGATGCATCACATGGTAGCACAAGTCTTTTACACGGGTTATACAATACAAGCAGCTTGTTGGAGGATAAAATGTTTCTGGCTTTCTCAAAAGCAATTACTTAGTTCTTTTCCCCATACCCAGTTCTCACCTTTACACAATAACACATGTAGAGGCTCTAAGAGGGTGCTTAACCCCGGTAGGAAGTTACCAAAATAGCTGAGGTCCCAGGAACGACCGCAGCTCCGTGACGTTCTGTGGCCTGGGTGCGTTTCTGATAGCCTCTGTCTTGGCACCTGCGGGCCAAATGCCGCCCGCCGCGATCTTTCTCCCCAAAAATTCCACTTCTGTTGCCATGAAGACGCATTTCGACCTCTTCAGCCGCAGCCCGATGTGATCTAGTCACTGGAGGACCTCCAGATTTTCTAGGTGCTCGACGGTGTCCCAGCCCGTGACCAATATGTCGTCCTGAAAAACCACCGTGCGTGGTACCGACTTGAGTCGGCTCTCCATGTTTCTCTGGAAGATCGCTGCAGCCGACCGAATTCCAAACGGGCATCTGTTGTGTATGAACAGTCCCTTGTGCTTGTTGATGCAGGTGAGGCCCTTCAAAGACTCCTCCAGCTCCTGCATCATGTGGCCCGAAGTCAGGTCGAGCTTGGTGAACGTCTTGCCTCCTGCCAGCGTCGCAAATAGTTCGTCTGCCTTAGGTAGCGGGTATTGGTCATGTAGCAAGAAACGATTAATAGTTACTTTATAATCGCCGCAAATCCTGACCATGCCATCACTTTTGAGTACTGGAACAATCGGTCTGGCCCACTCGCTGAATTCTACTAGGGAGCTGATGCCTTCACGTTGCAGCCCGTCCAGCTCAATTTCCACTCTCTCCCTCATCTTGTGAGGTATCGCTCGCGCCTTGTGGTGAATGGGTCGTGCCTCTGGGACCAAGTGGATCCGCACCTTCGCCCTGGAAAAGTTTCCAATGCCTGGCTCAAAAAGGGAAGGAAATTTGTTAAGAATCTGGGTACATGAGGCCTCATCGACATGTGATAGCGCTCGGATGTCATCCCAGTTCCAGCGAATTTTGGCCAGCCAGCTCCTTCCAAGCAGTGTGGGGCCATCGCCCGGGACAATCCAGAGAGGCAGTTCATGCACCGTGCCCTCGTAGGTGACCTTGACCATGGTGCTGCCCAGGACAGTGATGAGCTCTTTGGTGTACGTTCGCAGTTTCGTGTGGATGGGACTCAGGGCTGGTCTGAGTGCCTTGTTGCACCAAAGTCTCTCAAACATATTTTTACTCATGATGGATTGGCTCGTGCCAGTGTCCAGTTCCATGGCTACGAGTAAGCCATTCAATTTTACATTTAGCATTACAACTGGCTATTTCGTCGAAAATGTGTGCACCCCTTGTACTTCAGCATCTGCCTCCTCTCTCTGAGGCTCGAAATTGCTTTGATCCACCATGGACCGATCTTCCTCTGCCACGTGGTGGTTAGCAGGTTTTGCAGAACTTGCAGCTCATCTGCAAGCTCGTTGGAGGTGCCCCATTGTTCCACAGCTCTTGCAAACATACCCTTTGAAGTGGCATGAATAGGCTGAATGGAAGCCTCCACAATGCCAACAAGGTGTGAATTGCCTTGCATTCATCCTTTGTTGTGGACTCTGAGTCATCTGGGTCACCTGAGGCCTGCTGGCAGTTGCAGACCCGTGGTTTCTGCCCTGTACATTTCTGCTCGCAAACACAGTTCCAGTTAATTTATGAACATTGCTAGCACTTGTGTGCTGAGAGATTTGTTTGGTGTTATCACTGGTGGACATAAACGCCTGTGCTATCGCAATGGCCTTACTGAGGATCGGTATCTCTACAGTCAAGAGTTTCCGTAGGATGGTCTCGTGGCCAATGCCCAGTACAAAAAAGTCTATGAGCATCTGCTCCGGTAGCCATCAAACTCACATTGTCCTGCAAGTCGCCTTAGCTCGGCGACGTAGCTCGCCACTTCCTGACCTTTACATCACTGGCACGTATAGAACCGATACCTCGCCATCAGCACGCTCTCCCTCGGGTTAAGATACTCCAGAACCAGTGTACACAGCTCCTCATACGACTTATCTGTGGGTTTCACCGGAGCCAGAAGGTTCTTCATGAGGCTGTAGGTCGGTGTCCCGCAGACTGTGAGGAGGACCGCTCTCCTTTTTGCAGCGCTTCCTTCTCTGTCCAGCTCGTTGGCTACAAAGTATTGGTCTAGCCATTTGACATAGGCTTCCCTCACCCTCAGAGAACTTCTCCAGGATGCCCACAGTTTGCTGCATCTTTGCGTTGGATTCGTATCCTCGTCGCCAGTTATTGTGTTCCTAACACAGATGAGACTGCACACAGGAAGGTTAAAGTAACAGTGACCTCAGTCTTTAATAAGACAAATATGTAAAGAGAAAAAGGTTAGTGAAGACAAACGTAGGTCCCTTGCAGTCGGATTCAGGTGAATTTATAATGGGGAACAAAGAAATGGCAGACCAATTGAACAAATACTTTGGTTCTGTCTTCACGAAGGAAGACACAAATAACCTTCTGAATGTACTAGGGGACAGTGGGTCTAGTGAGAAGGAGGAACTGAAGGATACCTTATAAAGCGGGAAATTGTGTTAGGGAAAATGATGCGATTGAAGGCCGATAAATCCCCGGGGCCTGATAGTCTGCATCCCAGAGTACTTAAGGAAGTAGCCCTAGAAATAGTGGATGCATTGGTGATCATTTTCCAACAGTCTATCGACTCTGGATCAGTTCCTCAGGACTGGAGGGTAGCTAATGTAACACCACTTTTTAAAAAAGGAGGGAAAGAGTAATTATAGACCAGTTAGCCTGACATCAGTCGTGGGGAAAATGTTGGAATCAATTATTAAGGATGAAATAGCAGCGCATTTGGAAAGCAGTGACAGGATCAGTCCAAGTTAGCATGGATTTATGAAAAGAAAATCATGCTTGATGAATCTTCTGGAATTTTTTGAGGATGTAACTCGCAGAGTGGACAAGGGAGAACCAGTGGATGTGGTGTATTTGGACATTCAAAAGGCTTTTGACAAGGTCCCGCACAAAAGATTGGTGTGCAAAATTAAAGCACATGGTATTGGGGTTAATGTACTGACGTGGATAGAGAATTGGTTGGCAGACAGGAAGCAGAGAATCGGGATAAACGGTCCTTTTCAGAATGGCAGGCAGTAACTAGTGGAGTGCCACAGGACTCAGTGCTGGGACCCCAGCTCTTTACAATATACAGTAACAATTTAGATGAAGGAATTGAATGTAACATCTCCAAATTTGCAGATGACACTAAACTGGGTGGCGGTGTGCGCTGTGAGGAGGACGCTAAGAGGCTGCAGGGTGATTTGGACAGGTTAGGTGAGTGGGCAAATGCATGGCAGATGCAGTATAATGTGGATAAATGTGAGGTTATCCATTTTGGGAGCAAAAACACGAAGACAGATTATTATCTGAATGGCGGCAGATTAGGAAAAGGGGAGGTGCAATGAGACCTGGGTTTCAGTCATTGAAAGTTGGCATGCAGGTACAGCAGGCGGTGAAGAAGGCAAATGGTATGTTGGCCGTCATAGCTAGGGGATTTGAGTATAGGAGCAGGAAGGTCTTACTGCAGTTGTAAGGGCCTTGGTGAGACCTCACCTGGAATATTGTGTTCAGTTTTGGTCTCCTAATCTGAGGAAGGACGTTCTTGCTATTGAGGGAGTGCAGTGAAGGTTCACCAGATTGATTCCCGGGATGGCAGGACTGACATATGAGGAGAGATTGGATCAACTGGGCCTTTATTCACTGGTGTTTAGAAGGATGAGAGGGGATCTCATAGAAACGCATAAGATTCTGACGGGACTGGACAGATTAGATGCGGGAAGAATGTTCCCGATGTTGGGGAAGTCCAGAACCAAGGAACATAGTCTAAGGATAAGGGGTAGGTCATTTAGGACTGAGATGAGGAGAAACTTTTTCACTCTGAGAGTTGTGAACCTGTGGAATTCCCTGCCGCAGAGAGTTGTTGAGACCAGTTCATTGGATATATTCAAGAGGGAGTTAGATATGGCCCTTACGACTAAAGAGATCAAGGGGTATGGAGAGAAAGCAGGAAAGGGGTACTGAGGGAATGATCAGCCATGATCTTATTGAATGGTGGTGCAGGCTCGAAGGGCCGAATGGCCGACTCCTGCACCTATTTTCTATGTTTCTATGTTTCCAATGTGGAGGGCCCAGGTGACAATGTGGAGGGCCCAGGTGACAATGTGGAGGGCCCAGGTGACAATGTGGAGGGCCCAGGTGACAATGTGGAGGGTCCAGGTGACAATGTGGAGGGCCCAGATGACAATGTGGAGGGCCCAGGTGACAATGTGGAGGGCCCAGGTGACAATGTGGAGGGCCCAGGTGACAATGTGGAGGGTCCAGGTGACAATGTGGAGGGCCCAGGTGACAATGTGGAGGGTCCAGGTGACAATGTGGAGGGCCCAGGTGACAATGTGGAGGGCCCAGGTGACAATGTGGAGGGCCCAGGTGACAATGTGGAGGGCCCAGGTGACAATGTGGAGGGTCCAGTGAGCACTGTGTAGGGTCCAGGTGACAATGAGGAGGGTCCAGTGAGCACTGTGTAGGGTCCAGGTGACAATGAGGAGGGTCCAGTGAGCACTGTGTAGGGTCTAGGTGACAATGAGGAGGGTCCAGTGAGCACTGTGTAGGGTCCAGGTGACAATGAGGAGGGTCCAGTGAGCACTGTGTAGGGTCTAGGTGACAATGAGGAGGGTCCAGTGAGCACTGTGTAGGGTCCAGGTGACAATATGCAGGGTCCAGGTAACAATGTGGAGGGTCCAGGTAACAATGTGGAGGGCCCAGGTGACAATGTGGAGGGCCCAGGTGACAATGTGGAGCGTCCAGGTGACAATGTGCAGGGCCCAGGTGACAATGAGGAGGGTCCAGTGAGCACTGTGTAGGGTCCAGGTGACAATGTGGAGGGTCCAGTGAGCACTGTGGAGGGCCCAGGTGACAATGTGGAGGGTCCAGTGAGCACTGTGTAGGGTCCAGGTGACAATGTGGAGGGTCCAGTGAGCACTGTGTAGGGTCCAGGTGACAATGTGGAGGGTCCAGTGAGCACTGTGGAGGGCCCAGGTGACAATGTGGAGGGTCCAGTGAGCACTGTGTAGGGTCCAGGTGACAATGTGGAGGGTCCAGTGAGCACTGTGTAGGGTCCAGGTGACAATGTGGAGGGTCCAGTGAGCACTGTGGAGGGCCCAGGTGACAATGTGGAGGGTCCAGTGAGCACTGTGTAGGGTCCAGGTGACAATGAGGAGGGGGAGGCAATGAGGGGGGCCCGACTTCGGGCTCTTCCGAGGCTGGTGTGGGGTTTGGAGTGGGAATGGCAGTTGATTTTGTCACTGGACGCGGGGTCTGGGTGTGTTCCCTTATTGCAGCAGTTAACTCCAACATGCCGTCCCTCATGTGCCCCGACAGTGTCTCATCGACCTCCAACATTCCCTCCCTCATGGTCACTGACATGGTTTCAGCTGACTGAGATATTCCCTCCCTCGTGGTCCTGGACATTGTTCCCATTTCTTGTGAGATTGCTGTTACTTCTCCCGACAGTCCCGCTACCTCATCACCCACCCCACTGATGGTGTCCAGGAGTGATCGCGTAAGGTCAATGCTCTCCGCACTCATTGCCATCATCTGAAGCACATCTGTTAGATCCTGCACCTCAGGAGAGTGCAGTCGAGCTCTCCTTCCCCTCTTCACCCTGGGTGTGGCTCGCACCCCACCACTGGGACCTGCAGCCTGGGACGGTGGGGCCCTGGGTGTGCCTCGCTGCACCCCACCACTGGGACCTGCAGCCTGGGACGGTGGGGCCCTGGGTGTGCCTCGCTGCACTCCACCACTGGGAACCACAGCCTCAGGCGGTGGGAAACATGGAATGTCCCACCAACACTCAAACTACTAGTCATGGAAGGGGCTGGCACCTGCACCTCTTCCAAAGTCAGTAAAACAGTGGGGGCTTCATCCATCTCCATCCCCTCCCCCTTACCTCATGCTCTTGGTTTGGACGGTGGGATTGGACGATGTTCTTGTCTTCAGGCTTGTCCGCGTCTGAATCTTCTTCTGCTTCGTCAAGGTTGGCCTCAAGTTCTGCAAAATATAACAGAACAGACAAATGGTTAGCAGCAGAGGAAGAGGCAGGGTGGCATGAGTAGGCTCACACAGTGCAGGCAGCAGGCTGATTTAAAGGACCACGATGAATGATAGCATATTGCATCAACCGAAGGGTAGCTGACGGAGACATTCCCATGAACTGAAGCATGGCTAGCCTGGGCAGTACTTAACATTTAGCAAGGCCAGCCTGTGGAATTTGCAGGACTTACCCTCTCCCTCGAGTGCGGGCCCAACTTGTCTTTTTTTGAGGGAGCAGTTCTACAACTATTTTTGGAGAAGTCAAAAGCCCCCTGATTAAAGGGGAGGGACACACCAAAGACTTTCAGACAAATGCCCCCTTGTTTTTTTTTTTAGGGCACTAAAAATACAAATTATACAAGTGCCCCCTGGCTAAAAGAGGGGGGGGCACTAAAACGGGCAAATTAAACAAGTTAAACTTTAGACATTTACAATAAAATTAAAATTTGGTTGCCGGGGGTGACGATGCACTCCAGTCCCTCCGGCGCCCACCTCTCACGGAAGGCCGCGAGCGTACCGGTGGACACCGCGTGCTCCATCTCCAGGGACACCCTGGCTCGGATGTAACCGTGGAAGAGAGGCAGGCAGTCGGGCTGAACGACCCCCTCAACCACCCGCTGCCTGGACCGGCTGATGGCCCCCTTGGTCATGCCCAGGAGCAGTCCTACGAGGAGGGCCTCGGACCTACCCGCTCTCCTCCGCACAGGGTGCCCAAAGATCAGGAGCGTGGGACTGAAGTGCAGCCAGAATTTGAGGAGCAGCCCCTTCAAATATTGAAAGAGGGGCTGCAACCTCGCACACTCAATAGAAACATGGAACACGGACTCCTCCAGACCGCAGAAATTGCAGGTGGCCTGGGAGCCCGTGAACCGACTTAAAAACTGATTGCACAGGACTGCTCCGTGCACCACCCTCCAGGCCAATAAATAGTGGGAGGACTCCCGCGTAGAGTGCACTCCATTGGGGACCTCCGCCTCCTCCGGATGGCAAGATGGTGCGCCATGGCATGTCCGGACGGCAGACGAGGATGGCAAGTTAGAGAGTGTGCAAGAGTACAGGAATCCCCTCCACGCAGAACTGAAAGGCACGGAGGTGATTTCCCCGATGGGGCTCAAGTTGTCAGGCGCCGGCTCCCGAGGGAGGTTCCGGGGCTTAGCGTCAATGAGGAATTCCGTCCGGACGGAGGTCAGTTTGGACGGGATCTCCCCACGTGCTTGAGCCTCCTCGACACACCTAACGGAGTCAGGGCCCAGAGCTCTTTTTAGCGACTCGATGGCATCGGCCGCGTGCTGGATGTTGGCCTAGCTCAGTGGGCCATGCCAGCACATCTGGCACCATCCAGCCCGCTCCTTGCTTTTCTCCAGGCAAGACCCATCAAAGCAGCGACCCACTCTTCCAAAGGTGTCAGTGGGTGTAGATTTGCCTGGCCTCCTCCTGTTCGAGTTCCTTCCCTTTTATTATGAGCCACTTTCCTCTGCAAAGATGAAAATGCAACTTTTTAGAGAGTGTATCTTTCTGCTGGGTGGGACATATACAGATGGCCACATTTACAATTGCAATTCAAGTGAATAAATGAAAATATTACTTACACTAACTGCATGATCAAGGTTCTGCCACCACTTTTTACACTGGCCTCCAGACCTTGTGGTGGTCACCATTACGCAGTAATCTTCTGCAAGTTGGTGCCAGCATTTCTTCATTTCATTGGGTGGAACTTTTATGTGACCTCTTCTGGTGTCCAGCTCCTGCCATCTGGCCTCAGTTACAGTAACTAGTGCCTCCACTTCATCCTGTGAAACATTCTTGGTCCTTGCACCACATTGCAACTTGTATTGCTGCAGCTCTGATATTTCCAACGTTCTCACACAGCACTCCTTCTCACACACACAACTGGCTCTTCAAAAATGGTTGATTGCAGACCGGGAGCTGTACTGCGCATGCGCGCTCATTGGGATCATGGCAAAACCATCCTTTTTTTTCGCGCATGTGCAGAAGGTGTCGCATGGTTTTTCAGCGCAGATAGGAGGCTCCACCCCCCCCCGAGGCAACTGGAGTTGCGGCGCTAAATTTGAAAAATACATTGGGAAAACTTGGGACAAATATTTTTGCCGCATTTCTGGCCGAGAAAAACGGGTGTAACTCTGGCTATACGCCAGAAAACGGACTTAGGGAAAATTGAGCCCATTGTGTGGTACTTTACCAAACGCCTTTTGAAAGTCCATCTTAACAACATCAACCTCACTGCCCTCATCAATGGTCTCCGGCACTTCATCAAAGAACTCAGTGAAGCTCGTCAAGCACAATTTGCCTTTAGCCCGTACTTCTCCAAGTGCCAATTAACTTTGTCCCGGATTATTGTCTCTAAAAGTTCCCCCACCACCGTTAGGCTGACTGGCCTGTAGTTACCAGGTTTATCCATCTCCCCTTATTTAGGTGTAACATTTGCTATCCCTCAGTAATTTGTTAAACTCGAACACCGCCTCCCCGCCCCCCCCACCCCGCCCGCTCCACCCTCAACAGTCACAGGGTGGGGTGAGGGGTTGGGGGGCATGGGTCATTGAATATATTTAAGGTGGAGATAGACAGATTTGTGAGCAATAATGGAGTAAAGGATTATGGGGAGCGGGCAGGGAAGTGGAGCTGAGTCCATGATCGGGTCAGCCATGATCTTATTGAATGACGGAGCAGGCTCGAGAGGCCGTATGGCCTACTCCTGCTCCTATTTCTTATGTTGTTATGTTGTTAACCTGAGAGTAGTACAGAAGCTGCAGGCATAACATGACATCAGTTGTATATTATAATGAAATGCCGTTACAATACTTTGAATTAACACTGCTTTACACATTACTCACGTGATGCAAGGGAGGGTTCAGCACCACCACAGGTGGCAGAGCGAGAGTGGGCGCCCACAAGGGCCGCTGCATGCTCCTCGAGGTCGCTGAGCAGCTGTAGCTGAGCAGGGCCTCACCCACCCCACCCTGTGACTGTTGAGGGTGGGGGGGGAGGCGGTGTTAGAGTTAAAAAAATTACTGAGGGATAGCAAATGTTACACCCAAATAAGGGGAGAGGGATAAACCTGGTAACTACAGGCCAGTCAGCCTAACGGTTGTGGGGGAACTTTTAGAGACAATAATCCAGGACAAAGTTATTTGGCACTTGGAGAAGTACAGGCTAAAGGCAAATTGTGCTTGACGAGCTTCACTGAGTTCTTTGATGAAGTGCCGGGGACGATTGATGAGGGCAGTGAGGTTGATGTTGTTAATATGGACTTTCAAAAGGCGTTTGGTAAAGTACCACATAATGTTATGTGCTAATACAGTTTGTACCCACAATGCATGCATGATTATAACATCTACGTTCAGATAAAATATTTCATAAGATCATGTTTAGGACCTTATGCTTGACACAAAACAAGTCGACTACAATAAGAACATAAGAAATAGGAGCAGGAGTAGGCCATACGGCCCCTCGAGCCTGCTCCACCATTCAATAAGATCATGGCTGATCTGATCATGGACTCAGCTCCACTTCCCTGCCCACTCCACATAAGCCTGTATTCCTTTATTGTTTAAGAAACTGTCTGTTTCTGTCTTAAATTTATTTAATGTCCCAGCTTCCACAGCTCTCTGAGGCAGTGAATTCCACAGATTTACAACCCGCTAAGAGAAGAAATTCCTCCTCATCTCAGTTTTAAATGGGCGGCCCCTCATTCGAAGATCATATCCCCTAGTTCTAATCTCCCCCATCAGTGGAAACATCCTCTCTGCATCCACCTTGTCAAGCCCCCTCATAATCTTATACGTTTCGATAAGATCACCTCTCATTCTTCTGAATTCCAATGAGTAGAGGCCCAACCTCCTCAATCTTTCCTCATAAGTCAACCCCCTCATTTCCGGAATCAACCTAGTGAACCTTCGCTGAACTACCTCCAAAGCAAGTATATCCTTTCATAAATATGGAAACCAAAACTGCACACAGTATTCCAGGTGTGGCCTCACCAATACCCTGTACACCTGTAGCAAGACTTCCCTGCTTTTATACTCCATCCTCTTTGCGATAAAGGCCAAGATACCATTGGCCTTCCTGATCACTCGCTGTACCTGCATACTAACCTTTTTTGTTTCATGCACAAGTACCCCAGGTCCCGCTGTACTGCGGCACTTTGCAATCTTTCTCCATTTAAATAATAACTTGCTCTTTGATTTTTTTCTGCCAAAGTGCATGACCTCACACTTTCCAACATTATACTCCATCTGCCAATTTTTTGCCCACTCACTTAGCCTGTCTATGTCCTTTTGCAGATTTTTTGTATCCTCCTCACACATTGCTTTCCCTCCCATCTTTGTATCGTCAGCAAACTTGGCTACATTACACTCAGTCCCTTCTTCCAAGTTGTTAATATAGATTGTAAATAGTTGGGGTCCCAGCACTGATCCCTGTGGCACCCCACTAGTTACTGGTTGCCAACCCAAGAATGAACCATTTATCTTGATTCTCTGTTCTCTGTTAGTTAGCCAATCCTCTATCCATGTTAATATATTACCCCCAACCCCGTGAACTTTTATCTTGTGCAGTAACCTTTTATATGGCACCTTGTCAAATACCTTCTGGAAGTTCAAATACACCACATCTACTGGTTCCCCTTTATCCACCCTGTTCGTTACATCATCAAAGAATTCCAGCAAATTTGTCAAACATGACTTCCCCTTCATAAATCCATGCTGGATCTGCCTGACCGAATTTTGCTTTTCCAAATGTTCTGCTGCTGCTTCTTTAATAATGGTCCCTTCTTAATCATACTCCCTGTATTAAAATCTAAATCGTTGATATATACCACAAAAAGCAAGGGACCCAATACTGAGCCCTGCGGAACCCCACTGGAAACATCCTTCCAGTCACAAAAACATCCATCAATCATTACTCTTTGCTTCCTAACTCGAAGCCAATTTTGGATCCAACTTGCCACTCTGCCCTAGATCCCATGGGCTTTTACCTTCATGACCAGTCTGCCATGTGGGACCTTTAGCGGTAGGCCACTTAATAGTGTAGATGAACAAAGGGACCTTGGAGTGTTTGTCCACAGATCCCTGAAAGTAGCAGGCCAGGTGGATAAGGTGGTTAAGAAGGCATATGGAATGCTTGCCTTTATTGGCCGAGGCATAGAATATAAGAGCAGGGAGGTTATGCTTAAATTGTATAATACTTTGGTTTGGCCACAGCTGGAGTACTGTGTGCAGTTCTGGTCGCCGTATTATAGGAAGGACATGATTGCACTAGAGAGTGTGCAGAGGAGATTTACTAGGATGCTACCTGGAATGGAGAATCTTAGTTATGAGGACAGATTGGATAGGCTGGGCTTGTTCTCATTGGAACAGAGGAGGTTGAGAGGAGACCTCATTGAAGTGTACAAAATATTGAGGGACTTGGACGTAGTGGATAGTAAGGGTCGATTTCCATTGGTGGAGGAGTCTATTATGAGGGGGCATAGTTTTAAGGTGATTGGTGGAAGGTTTAGAGGGGATTTGAGGGGGGGCTTCTTTACGCAGAGGGGATCTGGAACTCGCTGCCTGGGTGGATGCAGAAACCCTCTCCACTTTTAAGAGATGGTTGGATGGGCACTTAAGGTGCAGTAACCTACAGGGTTACGGACCCAGAGCTGGTAATTGGGATTAGACTGGATGACCTTTTGTTGGTCGGCGCAGATATAATGGTAAGTACTACAGGGAATAGAATATGGCCAGGGTGATCTCTTGGACTAGTGTCGATTGCCTGGATGGGTCGGAGAGGAATTTTCCCAGATTTTTTCTGCCTAAATTGGCCTGGGTTTTTAATCTGGTTTTTGCCTCTCCCAGGAGATCACATGACTCCGGTTGGGGTGGAGTGTAGAATGTTTCAGTATCAAGGGTGTGGCAGTTGTGTGAGGCAGACTGGTTGGGCTGGGTGCTCTTTGCCTTTCCACCATTGTTCATAGGTTTATATGTAACCTTCAGGGCTGCTGACCAAGGGCCGTGCGGCTCTTTGTCGGTCGATGTGGACATGTTGGGCTGGAATGGCCACCCTCTGCGCTGTAAATTTCTATGTTTCTATATGGCCTCATTTGATGATCCCTCTAACATCTCATCCCTCCTCACAGCTGTAATAGTTTCTTCAATCAATACCGCGAACCCACACCCCTCCCTTTTTACCCTTACTCTGTACTGTCTAAAAATCCTGTATCCAGGAATATTGATCTGCCAAACCTGCCCCTCTTTCAGCCATGTTTCTGTAATGGCTATAAAGTCTTACTCCCAAGTGTCTACCTGTGCTCTTAGCTCATCCGCCTTATTCATTATACTCCTTGCATTAAAGTATATACCATTCAGCACAGGGAGACCTCCTTGCTTACTACTTACTAACCCTTATTTCCTCTGTCTTATAGATTCATTTTCTACATTCTTGCTATCCAAGTTTTGCTTTACTTCCTTCCCTATTGAATATGTTCTCAGGTTCCCATCCCCCTGCCAAGCTAGTTTGAACTCGCCCCAACTTCGATTTTTCTATCTTGGATCCATAGTGAATGACCTCGCACTTTCGCACCTTGATCTGCCAGTGTTGCCCACTCATTGAACCCATCAATGTCCCTCTATCACTTGCTCTCCGTCTACATGTACATCGCCACCTGACCTCGGACTCAATGCTCTCCAATGCCCTTTTTTGGCGCATTAGAAGAGTTACGCCTGGTTTTTTTGCGCCCGACTGTGCCAAAAAAAAGTTGAGAGTTTCCCCGTTTTATCTAGTGAATGTGGCCTGGTGAAAATCATACCTAAGTGAATTACACTGGCCCAGAAACTTTGGGGTAACTTGGAGATTTTCATTCACTCCAAAATAAACGGTGCACGCTAAAAAAACGGGGCAGATAATTGGGAAAATTGAGCCCAAAGTGTCAGCAGCAAACTTCAATACACAGCTCGCCATTCCTTCATCCAAGTTATTTATAAATATATTGACAAGCTGACCCACTAGTCCTCCTTGAATGCGGGCAGGTCAGGCCTCCATGTCTCGTGCAATTGTGGACATGCCCACTTGCCCCGTCGCACATTCCCTTCCCGACCCCCACTTGCAATTGGACCCCAGAGTTTACAGAAACATTCAGTCCTCGTTTGTTCGAGTGCGAGCTCTTCCATTGAGACTGTTCACTGCTATCCATTTGAAGGTTTCCCAGAATAGATTGATGAAGAATATTTCTTTTCAACAGGATATTTGCTCATCAGAATGACCCCACTCTAGACGATCTCATCCCACAAGAATATGTTCTGTACCTGTGTCCATCAGGTGCACTCTGGGACAAACTGCTAGCGTTCTGGACTGAAAGCCAGCAACGCTGTGGGAGGAACCGAGCCCATGATGTCTTCCCGCACGTTACTCTCTGCCAATTCTTCACAGTAAGTCAGCTTCTTTCCTCTTTAAGATAAGCAAATGTTTTAACATTGATGCTGTGATACATCAACAACTAATTGCCTTTATAGAGTCTTTAATGTTGAATAACCAACAAACGGTGAGTTTGCAATGAGCAATGCAATAGTTGGGCTGAATGGCCTTTGCCCTTTGTACTTTGCCCTTGGTGTGATACCGTGACATGCACACCGGTGTCAGCGAGGGCTCAGCAGGTACACTCTCTCTCCCACCTCTGAATCCACAGTTATGGCTTCAAGTCACACTCCACAGACTTGAGCACATAAATCTACGCCGACATTCCCAGTGCAGTGCTCAGGGAGTGCTGCACTGTTGCAGCTGCCATCTTTCAGATGAGATGTTGAACCGAGGCTTCGAATGCTCTCTCAGGTGGATGGAAAAGATCCCACAGCACTATTTGAAGAAGAGCAGAGAAGTTATCCCCGATGTCTTGGGCCAATACTTATCACTCAATCAACATTTCAAAAAACAGACTATCTGGTCATTATCACATTGCTGTTTGTGGGATCTTGCTGTGCACAAATCAGCTGCCACGTTTGCCACATTACAACAGTGACTACGCTCTAAAAGTACTTCATTAGCTGTAAAGTGCTTTGGGACGTCCGGTGCTCGTGAAAGATGCTATAGAATTGCAAGTCTGTCTTTCTTTTTACTAGTACAGTGACACTAATGGTGTGTTACACACTGCACCAGTAGTTACACTAATGGTGTGTTACACACTGCACCAGTAGTTACACTAATGGTGTGTTACACACTGCACCAGTACAGTTACACGAATGGTCTGTTACACAGTGCACCAGCAGTTACACTAATGGTGTGTTACACACTGCACCAGTACAGTTACACTAATGGCGTGTTAAACACGGCACCAGTAGTTACACTAATGGCGTGTTACACACTGCACATGGTGTATTACACACTGCACATGTACAGTTACACTAATGGTGTCTTACACACTGCACCAGTACAGTACACTAATGGTGTGTTACAAACTGCACCAGTAGATGCACTAATGGTGTATTACACAGTGCACAAGTAGTTACACTAATGGTGTGTTACACACTGCATCACTAGTTACATTAATGGTGTGTTAAACACTGCACCAGTAGTTACACTAATGGTGTGTTACACACTGCACCAGTACAGTTACACGAATGGTGTGTTACACACTGCACCAGTAGTTACACTAATGGCGTGTAACACACTGCACCAGTAGTTGCACTAATGGTGCGTTACATAATGCACCAGTAGTTACGCGAATGGTTTGTTACACACTGCACCAGTAGTTACACTAATGGTGTGTTGAACACTGCACCAATAGTTAAACCAATTGTGTTTTAACACATTGCACCAGTAGTTACACAAATGGCGTGTTACACACTGCACCAGTAGTTGCACTAATGGTGTATTACACATTGCACCAGTAGTTATGCTAATGGTGTGTTACACACTGCACCAGTAGTTACACGAATGGTGTGTTACACACTGCACCAGTAGTTACACTAAATTGCACCAGTAGTTACACGAATGGTGTATTGCACACTGCACCAGTAGTTACACTAATTGTGTGTTACACACTGCACCTGTACAGTTACACTAATGGTGTGTTACACACTGCACCTGTACAGTTACACTAATGATATGTTACACACTGCACCAGTAGTTATACTAAAGGTGTATTACACACTGCACCTGTACAGTTGCATTAATAGTGTAATACACACTGCACCTGTACAGTTACACGAATGGTGTGTTACACACTGCACCAATAGTTATACTAATGGTGTGTTACACACTGCACCAGAACAGCTACACTCATGGTGTGTTACACATTGCACGAGTACAGTTACACTAATGGTGTGTTACACACTGCACCAGTAGTTACACTAATGGTGTGTTACACACTGCATCAGTAGTTACAATAATGGTGTGTTACACACTGCACCAGTATATTTACACTAATGGTGTGTTACACACTGCACCAGTAGTTACACTAATGGTGTGTTACACACTGCACCAGTAGTGACACTAACGGTGTGTTGCACACTGCACCAGTAAAGTCATACTAATAGTGTGTTACACACTGCTCCAGTAGTTACACTAATGGTGTCTTATATACTGCACCAGTACAGTTACACTAATGGTGTGTTACACACTGCACCAGTAGTTGCACTAATGGTGTATTACACACTGCACCCGTACAGTTACACTAATGGTGTATTACACACTGCACCAGTAGTTGCACTAATGGTGTGTTACACATTAGACCAGTAGTTACACTAATGGTGTGTTACACATTGCACCAGTAGTTACACTAATGGTGTGTTACACACTGCACCAGTAGTTACACTAATGGTATGTTACACATTGCACCAGTAGTGACACTACTGGTGTGTTACACACCGCATCAGTACAGTTACACTAATGGTACGTTACACAATGCACCAGTAGTTACGCTAATGGTGTTGTACACACTGCACCAGTAGTTACACTAATGCTGTGTTATACATTGCACGAGTAGTTACACTAATGGTGTGTTACACACTACACAAGTAGTTACACTAATGGTGTGTTACACACTGCACCAGTAGTAACACTAATAGAAACATAGAAACATAGAAAATAGGTGCAGGAGTAGGCCATTCAGCCCTTCTAGCCTGCACCGCCATTCAATGAGTTCATGGCTGAACATGAAACTTCAGTACCCCCTTCCTGCTTTCTCGCCATAACCCTTGATCCCCCGAGTAGTAAGGACTTCATCTAACTCCCTTTTGAATATATTTAGTGAATTGGCCTCAACTACTTTCTGTGGTAGAGAATTCCACAGGTTCACCACTCTCTGGGTGAAGAAGTTTCTCCTCATCTCGGTCCTAAATGGCTTACCCCTTATCCTCAGACTGTGACCCCTGGTTCTGGACTTCCCCAACATTGGGAACATTCTTTCTGCATCTAACCTGTCTAAACCCGTCAGAATTTTAAACGTTTCTATGAGATCCCCTCTCATTCTTCTGAACTCCAGTGAATACAAGCCCAGTTGATCCAATCTTTCTTGATATGTCAGTCCCGCCATCCCGGGAATCAGTCTGGTGAACCTTCGCTGCACTCCCTCAATAGCAAGAATGTCCTTCCTCAAGTTAGGAGACCAAAACTGTACACAATACTCCAGGTGTGGCCTCACCAAGGCCCTGTACAACTGTAGCAACACCTCCCTGCCCCTGTATTCAAATCCCCTCGCTATGAAGGCCAACATGCCATTTGCTTTCTTAACCGCCTGCTGTACCTGCATGCCAACCTTCAATGACTGATGTACCATGACACCCAGGTCTCGTTGCACCTTCCCTTTTCCTAATCTGTCACCATTCAGATAATAGTCTGTCTCTCTGTTTTTACCACCAAAGTGGATAACCTCACATTTATCCACATTATACTTCATCTGCCATGCATTTGCCCACTCACCTAACCTATCCAAGTCACTCTGCAGCCTAATAGCATCCTCCTCGCAGCTCACACTGCCACCCAACTTAGTATCATCTGCAAATTTGGAGATACTGCATTTAATCCCCTCGTCTAAATCATTAATGTACAATGTAAACAGCTGGGGCCCCAGCACAGAACCTTGCGGCACTCCACTAGTCACTGCCTGCCATTCTGAAAAGTACCCGTTTACTCCTACTCTTTGCTTCCTGTCTGACAACCAGTTCTCAATCCACATCAGCACACTACCCCCAATCCCATGTGCTTTAACTTTGCACATTAATCTCTTGTGTGGGACCTTGTCGAAAGCCTTCTGAAAGTCCAAATATACCACATCAACTGGTTCTCCTTTGTCCACTTTACTGGAAACATCCTCAAAATGGTGTGTTACACACTGCACCAGTAGTTGCACTAATGGTGTATTGCACACTGCACCAGTAGTTGCACTAATGGCGTGTTACACACTGCACCAGTAATTACACTAATGGTGTATTACACACTGCACCAGTAGTTACACTAATGGCGTGTTACACACTGCACCAGTAGTAACACTCATGGCGTGTTACACACTGCACCAGTAGTTACACTAATGGTGTGTTATACATTGCACCAGTAGTGACACTAAATGGTGTGTTACACACTGCACCAGTAGTGAAACTAATGGTGTGTTACACACTGCACGAGTACAGTTGCACTAATGATGTGTTACACACCGCACCTGTAGTTACACTAATGGTGTAATACACACTGCACCAGTTTTACACGAATGGTGTGTTACACACTGCACCAGTAGTTACACTAATAGTGTGTTACACACTGCACCAGTAGTTACACTAATGGTGTGTTACACACTGCACCAGGAGTTACACTAATAGTGTGTTGCACATTGCACCAGTAGTTACACTAATGGTGTGTTACACACTGCACCAGTAGTTACACTAATAGTGTGTTACACACTGCTCCAGTAGTTACACTAATGGTGTGTTACACACTGCATCAGAAGTTACACGAATTGTGTGTTACACACTGCACCAGTACAGTCAAACTAATGGTGTGTTGCACACTGCACCAGCAATTACACTAATGGTGTGTTACACACTGTACCAGTATAGTTGCACTAATGGTGTGTTACACACTGCACCAGTACAGTGACACTAATGGTGTGTTACACACTGCACCAGTAGTTACACTAATGGCGGGTTACACACTGCACCAGTAGTTACACTAATGGTGTGTTACATACTGCACCACCAATTACACTAATGGTGTGTTACACACTGCACCAGTAGTTACACTAATGGTGTGTTACACACTGCACCTGTACAGTTGCACTAATGGTGTGTTACACACTGCACCAGTAGTTACACTAATAGTGTGTTACACACTGCACCAGTAGTTACACTAATGGTGTGTTACACACTGCACCAGGAGTTACACTAATAGTGTGTTGCACATTGCACCAGTAGTTACACTAATGGTGTGTTACACACTGCACCAGTAGTTACACTAATGGTGTGTTACACACTGCACCAGGACTGCAACACTAATGATGTGTTACACACTTACACCAGTAAAGTCACACTAACAGTGTGTTACACACTGCTCCAGTAGTTACACTAATGGTGTCTTATATACTGCACCAGTACAGTTACACTAATGGTGTGTTACACACTGCACCAGTAGTTGCATGAATGGTGTATTACACACTGCACCCGTACAGGTGCACTAATGGTGTATTACACACTGCACCAGTAGTTGCACTAATGGTGTGTTACACATTGCACCAGTAGTTACACTAATGGTGTGTTACACATTGCACCAGTTGTTACACTAATGGTGTGTTACACACTGCACCAGTAGTTACACTAATAGTGTGTTACACACTGCACCAGTAGTTACACTAATGGTATGTTACACATTGCACCAGTAGTGACACTATTGGTGTGTTACACACTGCACCAGTAGAGTTACACTAATGGTGTGTTACACACTGCACCAGTAGATGCACTAACGGTGTATTACACAGTGCACCAGTAGTTACACGAATGGTGTGTTACACGCTGCACCAGTAGTTACACTAATGGTGTGTTACACACTGCGCCAGTAGTTACACTAATAGTGTGTTACACACTGCACCAGCAATTACACTAATGGTGTGTTACACACTGTACCAGTACAGTTGCACTAATGGTGTGTTACACACTGCACCAGCAATTACACTAATGCTGTGCTACACACTGTACCAGTACAGTTGCACTAATGGTGTGTTACACACTGCAGCAGTACAGTGACACTAATGGTGTGTTACACACTGCACCAGTAGTTACACTAATGGCGCGTTACACACCGCACCAGTAGTTAAACAAATGGTGTGTTACACACTGCACCAGTACAGTTACACTAATGGTGTGTTACACATTGCACCAGTTGTACACTAATGGTGTGTTACACACTGCACCAGCAGTTACACTAATGGTGTGTTACACACTGTACCTGTACAGTTGCACTAATGGTGTGTTACACACTGCACCAGCAGTTACACTAATGGCGTGTTACACACTGCACCAGTACAGTTACACTAATGGTGTGTTACACACTGCATCAGTAGTTACACTAATGGTGTGTTACACACTGCACCAGTAGTTATCCTAATGATGTGTTACACACTGCATCAGAAATTACACTTATGGTGTGTTACACACTGCACCATTACAGTTCCACTAATGGTGTGTTACACATTGCACCAGTAGTTACACTAATGGCGTGTTACACACTGCACCAGTAGTTACACTAATGGCGTGTTACGCACTGCACCAGTAGTTACACGAACGGTGTGTTAAACACCGCACCAGTAGTTACACTAATGGTGTGTTACACACTGCACCAGTACAGTTACACTAATGGTGTGTTACACATTGCACCAGTAGTTACACTAATGGTGTGTTACACACTGCACCAGTAGTTACACTAATGGTGTGTTAAACACTGCACTAGTACAGTTACACTCATGGTGTGTTACACACTGCACCTGTACAGTTACACTAATGGTGTGTTACACACTGCACCAGTACAGTTACACTAATGGTGTATTAAACAGTGCACCAGTAGTTACACTAATGGGATGTTACACACTGCACCAGTAGTTACACAAATGGTGTGTTACACACTGCACCAGTAGTTACACTAATGGTCTGTTAAACACTGCACCAGTAGTTACACTAATGGTGTGTTACACAGTGCACCAGTAGTTACACTAATGGTGTGTTACACACTGTACCTGTACAGTTGCACTAATGGTGTGTTACACACTGCACCAGCAGTTACACTAATGGTGTGTTACACACTGCACCAGTACAGTTACACTAATGGTGTGTTACACACTGCATCAGTAGTTACACGAATGGTGTGTTACACACTGCACCAGTAGTTATCCTAATGATGTGTTACACACTGCATCAGAAATTACACTTATGGTGTGTTACACACTGCACCATTACAGTTCCACTAATGGTGTGTTACACATTGCACCAGTAGTTACACTAATGGCGTGTTACACACTGCACCAGTAGTTACACTAATGGCGTGTTACGCACTGCACCAGTAGTTACACATACGGTGTGTTAAACACCGCACCAGTAGTTACACTAATGGTGTGTTACACACTGCACCAGTACAGTTACACTCATGGTGTGTTACACACTGCACCTGTACAGTTACACTAATGGTGTGTTACACACTGCACCAGTACAGTTACACTAATGATGTATTACACCGTGCACCAGTAGTTACACTAATGGGATGTTACACACTGCACCAGTAGTTACACAAATGGTGTGTTACACACTGCACCAGTAGTTACACTAATGGTCTGTTAAACACTGCACCAGTAGTTACACTAATGGTGTGTTACACAGTGCACCAGTACAGTTACACTCATGGTGTGTTACACACTGCACCTGTACAGTTACACTAATGGTGTGTTACACACTGCACCAGTACAGTTACACTAATGATGTATTACACCGTGCACCAGTAGTTACACTAATGGGATGTTACACACTGCACCAGTAGTTACACAAATGGTGTGTTACACACTGCACCAGTAGTTACACTAATGGTCTGTTAAACACTGCACCAGTAGTTACACTAATGGTGTGTTACACAGTGCACCAGTAGTTACACTAATGGTGTGTTACACACTGCACCAGTAGTTACACTAATGGTGTCTTACACACCGCACCAGTAGTTACACAAATGGTGTGTTACACACTGCACCAGTACAGTTACACTAATGGTGTGTTACACATTGCACCAGTTGTACACTAATGGTGTGTTACACACTGCACCAGCAGTTACATTAATGGTGTGTTACACACTGTACCTGTACAGTTGCACTAATGGTGTGTTACACACTGCACCAGCAGTTACACTAATGGTGTGTTACACACTGCACCAGTACAGTTACACTAATGGTGTGTTACACACTGCATCAGTAGTTACACGAATGGTGTGTTACACACTGCACCAGTAGTTATCCTAATGATGTGTTACACACTGCATCAGAAATTACACTTATGGTGTGTTACACACTGCACCATTACAGTTCCACTAATGGTGTGTTACACATTGCACCAGTAGTTACACGAATGGCGTGTTACACACTGCACCAGTAGTTACACTAATGGCGTGTTACGCACTGCACCAGTAGTTACACATACGGTGTGTTAAACACCGCACCAGTAGTTACACTAATGGTGTGTTACACACTGCACCAGTACAGTTACACTAATGGTGTGTTACACATTGCACCAGTAGGTACACTAATGGTGTGTTACACACTGCACCAGTAGTTACACTAATGGTGTGTTAAACACTGCACTAGTACAGTTACACTCATGGTGTGTTACACACTGCACCTGTACTGTTACACTAATGGTGTGTTACACACTGCACCAGTACAGTTACACTAATGGTGTATTACACAGTGCACCAGTAGTTACACTAATGGGATGTTACACACTGCACCAGTAGTTACACTAATGGTCTGTTAAACACTGCACCAGTAGTTACACTAATGGTGTGTTACACAGTGCACCAGTAGTTACACTAATGGTGTGTTACACACTGCACCAGTAGTTACACGAATAGTGTGTTAGACACTGCACCAGTAGTTACACTAATGGTGTGTTACACACTGCATCTGTACAGTTACACTAATGGTGTGTTACACACTGCATCAGTAGTTAAACTAATGGTGTGTTACACACTGCACCTGTACAGTTACACTAATGGTGTGTTTCACACCGCACCAGTAGTTACACTAATGGTGTAATACACACTGCACCAGTACAGTTACACAAAAGTGTGTTACACACTGCATCAGTAGTTACACTAATGGTGTGTTACACACTCCATCAGTCGTTACACTAATGGTGTGTTACACACTGCACCAGTAGTTATCCTAATGCTGTGTTGCACACTGCATCAGAAATTACACTTATGGTGTGTTACACACTGCACCATTACAGTTCCACTAATGGTGTGTTACACATTGCACCAGTAGTTACACTAATGGCGTGTTACGCACTGCACCAGTAGTTACACGAACGGTGTGTTAAACACCGCACCAGTAGTTACACTAATGGTGTGTTACACACTGCACCAGTACAGTTACACTAATGGTGTGTTACACTAATGGTGTGTTACACACTGCACCAGTTGTTACACTAATGGTGTGTTAAACACTGCACTAGTACAGTTACACTCATGGTGTGTTACACACTGCACCTGTACAGTTACACTAATGGTGTGTTACACACTTCACCAGTACAGTTACACTAATGGTGTATTACACAGTGCACCAGTAGTTACACTAATGGGGTGTTACACACTGCACCAGTAGTTACACGAATGGTGTGTTACACACTGCACCAGTAGTTACACTAATGGTCTGTTAAACACTGCAGCAGTAGTTACACTAATGGTCTGTTACACAGTGCACCAGTAGTTACACTAATGGTGTGTTACACACTGCACCAGTAGTTACACTAATGTCGTGTTACACACTGCACCAGTAGTTACACTAATGGTGTGTTACACACTGCACCAGTAGTTAAACTAATGGTGTTTTGCACACTGCACCAGTCGTTACACTAATGGCATGTTACACACTGCACCAGTAGGTAAACTAATGGTGTGTTACACACTGCACCAGTACAGTTACACTAATGGTGTGTTACACACAGCACCAGTATAGTTACACTAATGGTGTGTTACACACTGCACCAGTAGGTAAACTAATGGTGTGTTACACACTGCACCAGTACAGTTACACTGATGGTGTGTTACACACAGCACCAGTATAGTTACACTAATGGTGTGTTACACACTGCACCAGTAGTGACACTAATGGCGTGTTACACACTGCACCAGTAGTTACACTAATGGTGTGTTGCACACTTCACCAGTACATGTGCACTAATGGTGTGTTACACACAGCACCAGTCCAGTTACACTAATGGTGTTTTACACACTGCACCAGTAGTTACACTAATGGCGTATTACACACTGCACCATTAGTGACACTAATGGTGTAATACCTACTGCACCAGTAGTTTCACGAATGGTGTGTTGCACACTGCACCAGTAGTTACACTAATGGCATGTTATACCTGCACCAGTCGTGACACTAATGATGTATTACACTCTGCACCAGTAGTTACACTAATGATGTGTTACACACTGCATCAGTCGTTAAACTAATGGTGTGTTACACACTGAACCAGTACAGTTATACTAATGGTGTGTTACACACTGAACCAGTACAGTTATACTAATGGTGTGTTTCACACCACACCAGTCGTTACACTAATGGTGTAATACACACTGCACCAGTACAGTTACACAAATGGTGTGTTACACACTACACCAGTACAGTTACACTAATGGTGTTTTACACACTGCACCAGTAGTTGCGCTAATGGTGTATTACACACTGCACCGCGAGTGACACTAATGGTGTGTTACACACTGCACCAGTAGTTACACGAATGGTGTGTTATACACTGCACAAGTAGTTACACTAATGGTGTGTTACACACTGCACCTGTACAGTTACACTAATGGTGTGTTACACACTGCATCAGTAGTTAAACTAATGGTGTGTTACACACTGCACCAGTACAGTTACACTAATGGTGTGTTTCACACCGCACCAGTAGTTACACTAATGGTGTAATACACACTGCACCAGTACAGTTACACAAATGGTGTGTTACACACTGCATCAGTACAGTTACACTAATGCTGTGTTATACACTGCACCAGTAGTTACACTAATGGTGTATTGCACACTACACCAGTACATTTACACTAATGGTGTGTTACACACTGCACCAGTAGTTACACTAATAGTGTGTTACACACTGCACCAGTAGTTACGCTAATGGTGTGTTACACACTGCACCAGTATTTACACTAATGGTGTGTTACACACTGCACCAGTAGTTACGCTAATGGTGTGTTACACACTGCACCAGTTCTACACTAACGGTGTGTTACACACTGCACCAGTAGTTACACTAATGGTCTGTTACACACTGCACCAGTAGTTACACTAATGGTGTGTTACACACTGCACCAGTAGTTACACTAATGGTCTGTTACACACCGCACCAGTAGTTACATTAATGGTATGTTGCACACTGCACCAGTCCAGTTACACTAATGGTGTGTTACACATCGCACCAGTACAGTTACCCTAATGGTGTGTTACACATTGCAACAGTATTTAAACTAATGGTTTGTTACACACTGCTCCAGTAGTTACACTAATGGTGTGTTATACACTGCACCAGTAGTTCCACTAATGGTTTATTACACACTGCACCCATACAGTTACACTAATGGTGTGTTACACACTGCACCAGTAGTTACACTAATGGTGTATTACACACTGCACCAGTACAGTTACACGAATGGTGTGTTACACACTGCACCAGTAGTTCCACTAATGGTTTATTACACACTGCACCCATACAGTTACACTAATGGTGTGTTACACACTGCACCAGTACAGTTACACTAACGGTGTGTTACACAGTGCATCAGTAGTTACACTAACGGTGTGTTACACACTGCACCAGTAGTTACACTAATGGTCTGTTACACACTGCACCTGTACAGTTACACGAATGGTGTGTTACACAGTGCACCAGTAGTTACACTAATGGCATGTTACACACTGCACCAGTAGTTACACTAATAGTGTGTTACCCACTGCACCTGTACAGTTACACTAATGGTGTGTTACACAGTGCACCAGTAGTTACACTAATGGTGTGTTGCACGCTGCACCAGTAGTTACACTAATGGTGTGTTACACACTGCACCTGTACAGTTACACTAATGGTGTGTTACACACTGCACATGTACAGTTACACTAATGGTGTGTTACACACTGCACCAGTAGTTACACCAATGGTTTATTACAAACTGCACCTCTACAGTTACACTAATGATCTGTTACACACTGCACCAGTACAGTTATACTAATGGTGTGTTACGCACTGCATCAGTAGTTACACTAATGGTGTGTTACACACTGCACCAGTAGTTACACTAATGGTGTGTTACACACTGCACCAGTACAGTTACACTAATGGTGTGCAACACACTGCATCAGAAATTACACTAATGGTGTGTTACACACTGCGCCTGCACAGTTACACTCATGGTGTGTTACACACTGCGCCTGTACAGTTGCACTCATGGTGTGTTACACACTGTACCAGTACAGTTACACTAATAGTGTGTTACACACTGCAACAGTAGATGCACTAACGGTGTATTACACAGTGCACCAGTAGTTACACTACTGGTGTGTTGCACGCTGCACCAGTAGTTACACTAATGGTGTGTTACACACTGCACCAGTAGTTACACAAATAGTGTGTCACACATTGCACCAGTACAGTCACACTAATGGTATGTTACACACTGCATCAGAAATTACACGAATGGTGTGTTACACACTGCACCAGTCGTTACACTAATAGTGTGTTACACACTGCACCAGTAGTTACACTAATTGTGTGTTACACACCGTACCAGTACAGTTGCACTAATGGTGTGTTACACACTGCACCAGTACAATTACACTAATGGTGTGGTACACACTGCACCAGTAGTTGCACTAATGGTGTGTTACACACCGCACCAGTAGTTACACTAATGGTGTGTTGCACACTGCACCAGTACAGTTACACTAATGGTGTGTTACACATTGCAGCAGTAGTTACACTAATGGCATGTTACACACTGCACCAGTAGTTACACTAATGGCGTGTTACGCGCTGCACCAGTAGTTACACTAATGGTGTGTTAAACACTGCACCAGTAGTTACACTAATGGTGAGTTACACACTGCACCAGTAGTTACACTAATGGTGTGTTACACATTGCACCTGTACAGTTACACTAATGGTGTGTTACACACTGCACCTGTACAGTTACACTAATGGTGTGTTACACACTGCACCAGTAGTTACACTGATGGTGTATTATACACTGCACCATTAGTGACACTAATGGTGTAATAACTACTGCACCAGTAGTTACACTAATGGTGTATTACACACTACACCAGTACATTTACACTAATAGTGCGTTACACACTGCACCAGTAGTTACGCTAATGCTGTGTTGCACACTGCACCAGTAGTTGCACTAATGGTGTGTTACATACTGCACCAGTAGTTACACTAATAGTGTATTACACACTGAACCAGTACAGTTACACTAATGGTGTGCAACACACTGCATCAGAAATTACACTAATGGTGTGTTACACACTGCACCAGTATTTACATTAATGGTGTGTTACACACTGCACCAGTAGTTATCCTAATGGTGTGTTACACACTGCACCAGTAGTTACACTAATGGTGTGTTACACACTGTACCAGTAGATGCACTAATGGTGTGTTACACGCTGCACCAGTAGTTACACTAATGATGTGTTACACACTGCACCAGTAGTTACACTAATAGTGTGTTACACACTGCAACAGTAGTTATACGAATGGTGTGTTGCACATTGCACCAGTAGTTACACTAATGGTGTGTTACACACTGCACCAGTGGTTACACTAATAGTGTGTTACACACTGCACCAGTAGTTACACTAATGGTGTGTTACTCATTGCACCAGTAGTTACACTAATGGTGTGTTACACACTGCACCAGTGCAGTTACACTAATGGAGAGTTACACATTGCACCAGTAGTTACACTAATGATGTGTTTCACACTGCACCAGTAGTTACACTAATGGTGTGTTACTCATTGCACCAGTAGTCACACTAATGGTGTGTTACACACTGCATCAGAAGTTACACTAATGGTGTGTTACACACTGCACCAGTAGTTACACTAATTGTGTGTTACACACTGCACCAATAGTTACACTAAGTGTGTGTTACACACTGCACCAGTAGTTACACTAATGGTGTGTTACACACTGCACGAGTAGTTACACTAATGGTGTGTTACACACTGTACCAGTACAGTTGCACTAATGGTGTGTTACACACTGCACCAGTACAGTTACACTAATGGTGTGTTACACACTGCACCAGTAGTTACACTAATGGCGTGTTACACACTGCACCAGTAGTTGCACTAATGGTGTGTTACACACTGCATCAGAAATTACACTAATGGTGTGTTACACACTGCACCAGTAGTTACACTAATGGTGTGTTACACACTGCACCAGTACAGTTACACTAATGGTGTGTTACACATTGCACCAGTTGTTACACTAATGGCGTGTTACACACTGCACCAATAGTTACACTAATGGTGTGTTACACACTGCATCAGAAATTACACTAATGGTGTGTTACACACTGCACCAGTGCAGTTACACTAATGGAGAGTTACACATTGCACCAGTAGTTACACTAATGATGTGTTTCACACTGCACCAGTCGTTACACTAATGGCATGTTACACACTGCACCAGTAGTTACACTCATGGAGTGTTACACACTGCACCAGTATTTACACTCATGGTGTGTTATACATTGCACCAGTAGTGACACTAATGGTTGTTACACACTACACCAGTCGTTAAACTAATGGTGTGTTACACACTGCACGAGTACAGTTACACTAATGATGTGTTACACACCGCACCAGTAGTTACACTAATGGTGTAATACACACTGCACCAGTTGTACACTAATGGTGTGTTACTCATTGCAACATTAGTTACACTAATGGTGTGTTACACACTGCACCAGTAGTTACACTAATGGTGTGTTACACACTACACCAGTACAGTTACACTAATGGTGTGTTACACACTGCACCAGTAGTTACACTAATGGTGTGTTACACATTGCACCAGCACGGTTACACTAATGGTGTGTTATACATTGCACCAGTAGTTACACTAATGGTGTGTTACACACTGCACCAGTACAGTTTCACTAATGGTGTGTTACACACTGCACCAGTACAGTCATACTAATGTTGTGTTACACACTGCACCAGTACAGTTACACTGCACCAGTTGTACACTCATGGTGTGTTACACACTGCACCAGTAGTTACACTAATGGTGTGTTATACATTGCTCCAGTAGTGACACTAATGGTGTGTTACACACTGCACGAGTACAGTTACACTAATGATGTGTTACACACCGCACCTGTAGTTACACAAATGGTGTAATACACACTGCATCAGTTGTACATCAATGGTGTGTTACACATTGCAACATTAGTTACACTAATGGTGTGTTACACACTGCACCAGTAGTTGCACTAATGGTGTGTTACACACTGCACCAGTAGTTACACTAATGGTGTGTTACACACTGCACCTGTAGTTACACTAATGGTGTGTTACACACTGCACCTGTAGTTACACTAATTGTGTGTTACACGCTGCACCAGTACAGTCATACTAATGTTGTGTTACACACTGCACCAGTACAGTTACACTAATGGTGTGTTACACACTGCACCAGTAGATGCACTAACGGTGTATTACACAGTGCACCAGTAGTTACACTAATGGTGTGTTACACACTGCACCAGCAATTACACTAATGGTGTGTTACACACTGTACCAGTACAGTTGCACTAATGGTGTGTTACACACTGCACCAGCAATTACACTAATGCTGTGTTACACACTGTACCAGTACAGTTGCACTAATGGTGTGTTACACACTGCAGCAGTACAGTGACACTAATGGTGTGTTACACACTGCACCAGTAGTTACACTAATGGCGCGTTACACATTGCACCAGTAGTTGCACTAATGGTGTGTTACACACCGCACCAGTAGTTACACTAATGGTGTCTTACACACCGCACCGGTAGTTAAACAAATGGTGTGTTACACACTGCACCAGTACAGTTACACTAATGGTGTGTTACACATTGCACCAGTTGTACACTAATGGTGTGTTACACACTGCACCAGCAGTTACACTAATGGTGTGTTACACACTGTACCTGTACAGTTGCACTAATGGTGTGTTACACACTGCACCAGCAGTTACACTAATGGCGTGTTACACACTGCACCAGTACAGTTACACTAATGGTGTGTTACACACTGCATCAGTAGTTACACTAATGGTGTGTTACACACTGCACCAGTAGTTATCCTAATGATGTGTTACACACTGCATCAGAAATTACACTTATGGTGTGTTACACACTGCACCATTACAGTTCCACTAATGGTGTGTTACACATTGCACCAGTAGTTACACTAATGGCGTGTTACACACTGCACCAGTAGTTACACTAATGGCGTGTTACGCACTGCACCAGTAGTTACACGAACGGTGTGTTAAACACCGCACCAGTAGTTACACTAATGGTGTGTTACACACTGCACCAGTACAGTTACACTAATGGTGTGTTACACATTGCACCAGTAGTTACACTAATGGTGTGTTACACACTGCACCAGTAGTTACACTAATGGTGTGTTAAACACTGCACTAGTACAGTTACACTCATGGTGTGTTACACACTGCACCTGTACAGTTACACTAATGGTGTGTTACACACTGCACCAGTACAGTTACACTAATGGTGTATTACACAGTGCACCAGTAGTTACACTAATGGGATGTTACACACTGCACCAGTAGTTACACAAATGGTGTGTTACACACTGCACCAGTAGTTACACTAATGGTCTGTTAAACACTGCACCAGTAGTTACACTAATGGTGTGTTACACAGTGCACCAGTAGTTACACTAATGGTGTGTTACACACTGCACCAGTAGTTACACTAATGGTGTCTTACACACCGCACCAGTAGTTACACAAATGGTGTGTTACACACTGCACCAGTACAGTTACACTAATGGTGTGTTACACATTGCACCAGTTGTACACTAATGGTGTGTTACACACTGCACCAGCAGTTACACTAATGGTGTGTTACACACTGTACCTGTACAGTTGCACTAATGGTGTGTTACACACTGCACCAGCAGTTACACTAATGGTGTGTTACACACTGTACCTGTACAGTTGCACTAATGGTGTGTTACACACTGCACCAGCAGTTACACTAATGGTGTGTTACACACTGTACCTGTACAGTTGCACTAATGGTGTGTTACACACTGTACCTGTACAGTTGCACTAATGGTGTGTTACACACTGCACCAGCAGTTACACTAATGGTGTGTTACACACTGCACCAGTACAGTTACACTAATGGTGTGTTACACACTGCATCAGTAGTTACACGAATGGTGTGTTACACACTGCACCAGTAGTTATCCTAATGATGTGTTACACACTGCATCAGAAATTACACTTATGGTGTGTTACACACTGCACCATTACAGTTCCACTAATGGTGTGTTACACATTGCACCAGTAGTTACACTAATGGCGTGTTACACACTGCACCAGTAGTTACACTAATGGCGTGTTACGCACTGCACCAGTAGTTACACATACGGTGTGTTAAACACCGCACCAGTAGTTACACTAATGGCGTGTTACGCACTGCACCAGTAGTTACACATACGGTGTGTTAAACACCGCACCAGTAGTTACACTAATGGTGTGTTACACACTGCACCAGTACAGTTACACTCATGGTGTGTTACACACTGCACCTGTACAGTTACACTAATGGTGTGTTACACACTGCACCAGTACAGTTACACTAATGGTGTATTACACAGTGCACCAGTAGTTACACTAATGGGATGTTACACACTGCACCAGTAGTTACACAAATGGTGTGTTACACACTGCACCAGTAGTTACACTAATGGTCTGTTAAACACTGCACCAGTAGTTACACTAATGGTGTGTTACACAGTGCACCAGTAGTTACACTAATGGTGTGTTACACACTGCACCAGTAGTTACACTAATGGTGTCTTACACACCGCACCAGTAGTTACACAAATGGTGTGTTACACACTGCACCAGTACAGTTACACTAATGGTGTGTTACACATTGCACCAGTTGTACACTAATGGTGTGTTACACACTGCACCAGCAGTTACATTAATGGTGTGTTACACACTGTACCTGTACAGTTGCACTAATGGTGTGTTACACACTGCACCAGCAGTTACACTAATGGTGTGTTACACACTGCACCAGTACAGTTACACTAATGGTGTGTTACACACTGCATCAGTAGTTACACGAATGGTGTGTTACACACTGCACCAGTAGTTATCCTAATGATGTGTTACACACTGCATCAGAAATTACACTTATGGTGTGTTACACACTGCACCATTACAGTTCCACTAATGGTGTGTTACACATTGCACCAGTAGTTACACTAATGGCGTGTTACACACTGCACCAGTAGTTACACTAATGGCGTGTTACGCACTGCACCAGTAGTTACACATACGGTGTGTTAAACACCGCACCAGTAGTTACACTAATGGTGTGTTACACACTGCACCAGTACAGTTACACTAATGGTGTGTTACACATTGCACCAGTAGTTACACTAATGGTGTGTTACACACTGCACCAGTAGTTACACTAATGGTGTGTTAAACACTGCACTAGTACAGTTACACTCATGGTGTGTTACACACTGCACCTGTACAGTTACACTAATGGTGTGTTACACACTGCACCAGTACAGTTACACTAATGGTGTATTACACAGTGCACCAGTAGTTACACTAATGGGATGTTACACACTGCACCAGTAGTTACACTAATGGTCTGTTAAACACTGCACCAGTAGTTACACTAATGGTGTGTTACACAGTGCACCAGTAGTTACACAAATGGTGTGTTACACACTGCACCAGTACAGTTACACTAATGGTGTGTTACACATTGCACCAGTTGTACACTAATGGTGTGTTACACACTGCACCAGTAGTTGCACTAATGGTGTGTTACACACTGCACCAGTAGTTACACTAATGGTGTGTTACACACTGCATCAGAAATTACACTAATGGTGTGTTACACACTGCACCAGTAGTTACACTAATGGTGTGTTACACACTGCACCAGTACAGTTACACTAATGGTGTGTTACACATTGCACCAGTTGTTACACTAATGGCGTGTTACACACTGCACCAATAGTTACACTAATGGTGTGTTACACACTGCATCAGAAATTACACTAATGGTGTGTTACACACTGCACCAGTGCAGTTACACTAATGGAGAGTTGCACACTGCACCAGTCGTTACACTAATGGCATGTTACACACTGCACCAGTAGTTACACTCATGGAGTGTTACACACTGCACCAGTATTTACACTCATGGTGTGTTATACATTGCACCAGTAGTGACACTAATGGTTGTTACACACTACACCAGTCGTTAAACTAATGGTGTGTTACACACTGCACGAGTACAGTTACACTAATGATGTGTTACACACCGCACCAGTAGTTACACTAATGGTGTAATACACACTGCACCAGTTGTACACTAATGGTGTGTTACTCATTGCAACATTAGTTACACTAATGGTGTGTTACACACTGCACCAGTAGTTACACTAATGGTGTGTTACACACTACACCAGTACAGTTACACTAATGGTGTGTTACACACTGCACCAGTAGTTACACTAATGGTGTGTTACACATTGCACCAGCACGGTTACACTAATGGTGTGTTATACATTGCACCAGTAGTTACACTAATGGTGTGTTACACACTGCACCAGTACAGTTTCACTAATGGTGTGTTACACACTGCACCAGTACAGTCATACTAATGTTGTGTTACACACTGCACCAGTACAGTTACACTGCACCAGTTGTACACTCATGGTGTGTTACACACTGCACCAGTACAGTTACACTAATGGTGTTTGCGCACTGCACCAGTAGTTACACTAATGGTGTATTACACACTGCACCAGTAGTTACACTAATGGTGTATTACACACTGCACCAGTAGTTAAACTGATGGTGTGTTACACACTGCACCAGTACAGTTACACTAATGGTGTGTTGCACACTGCAGCAGGACACATACTGTAATGGTGTATTACACACTGCACCTGTACAGTTACATTCATGGTGTATTACACACTGCACCTGTACAGTTACACTAATGGTGTGTTACACATTGTACCAGTGCACTTACACTAATGGTGTGTTGCACACTGCACCAGTACAGTGCTTCTTCCTCCCAAAATGTAGCACTTTCCACTTTTCTACATTAAATGTAATTTACCATGCACCTGTCCATTCTCCCAGCCTGTCTCTGTCCTTTTCAACTATCTCACTGTCCTGTTCACTGTTCCCTCTGCTTCCGCGCCCTATTCCCAGCTGCAGATTTTGGAATTGTGTCCTGTACACCCAAATCCCAGTCATTAATGTATATTGCTGGTGGGTGAGCTTCCTGTACAAGTACAATATTGGAAAATAATCCCTTTCAACCATGTCTTTGTTTTGACAGACTAGAATGATGGACCGTGAGAAGGACACTCAGCCCACCGCGCTGTGTCCACTCTGAGCGAGCTAGCCGATCAGTTAGTTCATAAATAGAGAAATAGACAAGAAATTGGGTCAATCTCGGGTACACTGAGTCAGTTATTGTATTTCTCACCTCCGATCACCAGTCTGAGAATCTGAGTTTACCATGGGCTGTCACTAATAGTATTTCTCCCTGCAGTGTGAAGACTGTAAATTGGAGAGTTTGTGCAAAGCACTGAAGAAGGCAGGAGCCAGGTTTATGGGTCGTTTCCCATCCTGTCTCTCTCTGAATGTTCACGCAACTCCCAGTTATATTGGATTCTTCTTTGATGAAACAAGTGCCGACATCATCAAACAATTTGCACTGGCCTTTGCGGCAGAGGCCAGCGTCTTGGCAGGTAAGGGAACAGTTGTTTATATCTGACAAATATCAGTACATCAAGTTGCAGCACTGCAACTGAAATATTGTGAAGATCCAATCAATCCTTGTCCTCTGAGGGGGGGATTGGCTGACAAACGGGCAGAGACAATGCTCGGGCCCGCAGGCGGTCATTCAGCCCATCACACCCCTGCCTCTCAGAGGGAGAAGCCTCTGTCGGGCAGAGGGTGGGGAAGCTGGGGCTGTTCTGGTCAGAACACAAATTTAAAGGAGATCTGATGCAGGTGTTGAAAATGATGAACTGCTTTAAGAAGGCTATTCGGGAGAACTTAGCTCCAGGCTGATCAAACAATAATTATTCAGCATTATTGAAGAACAAAGGAAGCCGTTTCAAATATTTCAAGTTGAGCGTTACTAAGACTTAGATTGCTCAACCAGAAATAGGGCATTTAAATGGAAAGTCAATAAATAATTGAAAAGGAAGAATTTACCGGGTTATGGGGCAAGGAGGCGGACATTTCCTGCAGAGGCACCAAGGGCCAGATAACTTCATTCGGTGCAGCGTGACTCTGTAACTTGGGTGGGCCATAAAACCGTCTGGCAGAGTTCTCCCGGCTCATTATATACCCCGTTATATATCCGCCCGTTATGCACCCCGTTATACACCAAGCCCGTTATACACCCCGTTATACACGCCATTATACACCCCGTTATATATCCGCCCGTTATACACCCCGTTATACACCAAGCCCGTTATATACCCCGTTATACACCAAGCCCGTTATACACCCCGTTATACACCCCGCCCGTTATATACCCCGTTATACACACTGACCATTATACAACTCCCGTTATACACCCCGCCCGTTATATACCCCGTTATACACACTGACCATTATACAACTCCCGTTATACATCCTGCCCGTTATATACCCCGTTATACACACTGACCATTATACATCTCCCGTTATACACCCGTTCGTTATACACCCGCCCGTTTACACCTGCCCATTATACACCCGCCCGTTATACACCCCGTTATACGCCCGCGCGTTATACACCCCGTTATACACTCCGTTGTACACCCCGCCCGTTATATACCCCGTTATACACCAAGCCCGTTATACACTCCGTTATACACCCCTCCCGTTATATATCCCGTTATACACCAAGCCCGTTCTACACTCCATTATACATCCCGCCCGTTATATACCCCGTTATACACACTGACCATTACACACCTCCCGTTATACACCCCGCCCGTTTTATATACCCCGTTATACACCAAGCCCGTTATACACTCCGTTATACATCCCGCCCGTTATATACCCCGTTATACACACTGACCATTATACACCTCCCGTTATACATCCCGCCCGTTTTATATACCCCGTTATACACCAAGCCCGTTATACACTCCGTTATACACCCCGCCCGTTATATACCCCGTTATACACCAAGCCCGTTATACACTCCGTTATACATCCCGCCCGTTATATACCCCGTTATACACACTGACCATTATACACCTCCCGTTATACATCCCGTCCGTTATACACCCGTTCGTTATACACCCGCCCGATTACACCTGCCCATTATACACCCGCCCGTTATACACCCCCGCGTTATACACCCCATTATACACTCTGTTGTACACCCCGCCCGTTATACACGCCGGTTATACACCCGCCCGTTATACACCCCGTTATACACACTGACCATTATACACCTCCCGTTATACATCCCGCCCATTATACACCCGCCCGTTATACACCCCGTTATACACCCGCGCGTTATACACCCAGTTATACACCCCGTTGTACACCCCGCCCATTATACACGCCGGTTATAAACCTGCCCGTTATACACCCTCGTTATACACATTCCCGTTATACACCCCACCCATTATACACCCGCCCGTTATACACTCATCCATTATACGCCCTGTTATACACCCCGCCTATTATACACCCTGTTATATACACACCCGTTAGACACCCGCCCGTTATACACCCGCTCATTATACACACCGCCCGTTATACACCCCGTTATACATCCGACCGTTTTACACCCACCCGTTAGACACACCGCCCATTATACACCGCGTTATATACCCAACCCTTTATACACACAACCATTATACGCTCGCCCGTTATACACCCCATTATACACCCCGTTATACACCCCGTCCGTTATACACCCACCCGTTATATACGGCCATTATACACCCCGTTATACACACTGCCCATTATTCACCCCGTTATATACCCACCCATTATAAACCGCGCCCGTTATACACACCGCCTGTTATACACCCCGTTAAACAACCACCCGTTATACACCCCATTATATACCCGCCCTAAATACACCCCGCCCATTATACACCCACCTGTTATACAGCCCATTATACACACCGCCCGTTATACACATATTCTACACACCGCCCAATTTACAGCCCGTTATATACCCGCCCATTATACACCCCGCCTGTTATACACCCCATTATACACACCAACCATTATATACCTCCCGTTATGCATCTCACCCATTATACACCCGTCCGTTATACACCCCGTTATACACCACGTTATAGACCCCTCCCGTTATACTCCCCGTTATACATCTTCCCGTTATACAGCCATCCATTAGACACACCGCCCATTACACACCCCATTATACACTCCACCCGTTATACAACCCGCCCGTTATACACCCCGTTATATACCCGCCCGTTATGTTATACACCCACCCATTATACACCCGCCTGTTATACACCCCGTTATACACCTGCCTGTTATACACCCGCCTGTTATACACCTCATTATACACCCCATTATACACCCGCCTGTTATACAACCCGTTATACACCCGCCCCTTATACCCCCTGTTATACACCCACCCATTATACATCCCGCCCGTTATACAACTGCATGTTATCCACCTCATTATACATCCGCTCGTTATACACCCTGCCTGTTATACACCCCGTTATATACACACCCGTTACACACCCGCCCATTATATATCCGCCCGTTATACACACGACCGCTTTACACCCACCCGTTATACACACCGCCCATTATATACCGCGTTATATACTCCACCCTTTATATACCCATCCATTATACACCCGCCCGTTATACATCCCGTTTTACACTCGCCCGTTATACACCGTTATACACCTCACCCATTATACACCCACCCATTATACACATGCCCATTATACACCCATCCGTTATACACCCCGTTATACACACTGCCCGTTATACACCCCGTTATACACCTGCCCGTTATACACCACGTTATACATCATGCCCGTTATACACCCACCCGTTATACACCCGCCTATTATACACCCGTTATATACACACCTGTTATACACCCCATTATACGCCCGCCCGTTATACACCCCACCTGTTATATACCCCGTTATATACCCGCCCGTTATACACCCCGCTATACAGCTGCCCATTATAAACCCCATCCGTTACACCGCCCGTTATACACCCGCCCGTTATACACCACGTTATACTTCACGCCCGTTATACACCTGCCTATTATACACCCCGTTACATACCCGCCCATTATACACCCCGTTATACACCCCGCCCGTTATATACCCCGTTATACACACTGACCATTATACAACTCCCGTTATACACCCCGCCCGTTATATACCCCGTTATACACACTGACCATTATACAACTCCCGTTATACATCCTGCCCGTTATATACCCCGTTATACACACTGACCATTATACACCTCCCGTTATACACCCGTTCGTTATACACCCGCCCGTTTACACCTGCCCATTATACACCAGCCCGTTATACACCCCGTTATACGCCCGCGCGTTATACACCCCGTTATACACTCCGTTGTACACCCCGCCCGTTATATACCCCGTTATACACCAAGCCCGTTATACACTCCGTTATATACCCCTCCCGTTATATATCCCGTTATACACCAAGCCCGTTCTACACTCCATTATACATCCCGCCCGTTATATACCCCGTTATACACACTGACCATTATACACCTCCCGTTATACACCCCGCCCGTTTTATATACCCCGTTATACACCAAGCCCGTTATTCACTCCGTTATACACCCCGCCCGTTATATACCCCGTTATACACACTGACCATTATACACCTCCCGTTATACATCCCGCCCGTTTTATATACCCCGTTATACACCAAGCCCGTTATACACTCCGTTATACACCCCGCCCGTTATATACCCCGTTATACACCAAGCCCGTTATACACTCCGTTATACATCCCGCCCGTTATATACCCCATTATACACACTGACCATTATACACCTCCCGTTATACATCCCGTCCGTTATACATCCGTTCGTTATACACCCGCCCGATTACACCTGCCCATTATACACCCGCCCATTATACACCCCCGCGTTATACACCCCATTATACACTCTGTTGTACACCCCGCCCGTTATACACGCCGGTTATACACTCGCCCGTTATACACCCCGTTATACACACTGACCATTATACACCTCCCGTTATACATCCCGCCCATTATACACCCGCCCGTTATACACCCCGTTATACACCCGCGCGTTATACACCCAGTTATACACCCCGTTGTACACCCCGCCCATTATACACGCCAGTTATAAACCTGCCCGTTATACACCCTCGTTATACACATTCCCGTTATACACCCCACCCGTTATACACCCGCCCGTTATACACTCATCCATTATATGCCCTGTTATACACCCCGCCTATTATACACCCTGTTATATACACACCCGTTAGACACCCGCCCGTTATACACACCGCCCGTTATACACCCCGTTATACATCCGACCGTTTTACACCCACCCGTTAGACACACCGCCCATTATACACCGCGTTATATACCCAACCCTTTATACACACAACCATTATACGCTCGCCCGTTATACACCCCATTATACACCCCGTTATACACCCCGTCCGTTATACACCCACCCGTTATATACGGCCATTATACACCCCGTTATACACACTGCCCATTATACACCCCGTTATATACCCACCCATTATAAACCGCGCCCGTTATACACACCGCCTGTATACACCCCGTTAAACAACCACCCGTTATACACCCCATTATATACCCGCCCTAAATACACCCCGCCCATTATACACCCACCTGTTATAAAGCCCATTATACACACCGCCCGTTATACACATATTCTACACACCGCCCAATTTACAGCCCGTTATATACCCGCCCATTATACACCCCGCCTGTTATACACCCCATTATACACACCAACCATTATATACCTCCCGTTATGCATCTCACCCATTATACACCCGTCCGTTATACACCCCGTTATACACCACGTTATAGACCCCTCCCGTTATACTCCCCGTTATACATCTTCCCGTTATACAGCCATCCATTAGACACACCGCCCATTACACACCCCATTATACACTCCACCCGTTATACAACCCGCCCGTTATACACCCCGTTATATACCCGCCCGTTATGTTATACACCCACCCATTATACACCCCATTATACACCCGCCTGTTATACACCCCGTTATACACCTGCCTGTTATACACCCGCCTGTTATACACCTCATTATACACCCCATTATACACCCGCCTGTTATACAACCCGTTATACACCCGCCCCTTATACCCCCTGTTATACACCCACCCGTTATACATCCCGCCCGTTATACAACTGCATGTTATCCACCTCATTATACATCTGCTCGTTATACACCCTGCCTGTTATACACCCCGTTATATACACACCCGTTACACACCCGCCCATTATACATCCGCCCGTTATACACACGACCGCTTTACACCCACCCGTTATACACACTGCCCATTATATACCGCGTTATATACTCCACCCTTTATATACCCATCCATTATACACCCGCCCGTTATACATCCCGTTTTACACTCACCCGTTATACACATGCCCATTATACACCCATCCGTTATACACCCCGTTATACACACTGCCCGTTATACACCCCGTTATACACCTGCCCGTTATACACCACGTTATACATCATGCCCGTTATACACCCACCCGTTATACACCCGCCTATTATACACCCGTTATATACACACCTGTTATACACCCCATTATACGCCCGCCCGTTATACACCCCAACCGTTATATACCCCGTTATATACCCGCCCGTTATACACCCCGCTATACAGCTGCCCATTATAAACCCCATCCGTTACACCGCCCGTTATACACCCGCCCGTTATACACCACGTTATACTTCACGCCCGTTATACACCTGCCTATTATACACCCCGTTACATACCCGCCCATTATACACCCCGTTATACACACCGTCGGTTATACACCCACCCGTTATATACCCTGCCCATTACACACTCCATTATACACCCGCCCATTGTACACCCACCCGTTATACACCCGCCTGTTATACACCCCGTTATAAACCGCCCGTTATACACCCCGTTATACACCTGCCTGTTATACATCCCGTTATAAACCACCCGTTATACACCCCGTTATACACCTGCCTGTTATACATCCCGTTATACACCCTGCTCGTTACACACCCCATTATACACCCGCCTGTTATACACCCGCCCATTATACACACCGCCCGTTTTACACCCACCTGTTATACACCCCGCTATACACCCCCCGTTATACACCCCATCGTTATACATCCTCTTATACACCCATCCATTATACACCCCGACCGTTATACACCCCGTTATACACTCGCCCGTTATACACCCTGCCTGTTATACACTCTATCTGTTGTACACTCTATCTGTTATACACCCCGTTATACACCGCGCCCGTTATACATCTACCCATTGTACACCCTGCCTGTTATACATCCGCCCATTATACACCAGCTATACACACCTGCCCGTTATACAACCCGCCCACTATACATCATGCCCGTTTTACACCCCGTTATATACCCCGCCCGTTATACATCCCGCCCGTTATACAACCCCACAGGTTATACACCCGCCCATTATGCACACCGCCCATTATACACCCGCCCATTATATAACCCGTTATACACCCCGCCCGTTATACACCCGCCCGTTATACACACCACCCATTATACACCAGCCAGTTATACACAAGCCCATTATACACCCGCCCTTTATTCACCCACCCATTATACAGCCACCCGTTATATAACCCGTTATACACTCACCCGTTATCCACCCCACCCGTTATACACCCGCCCGTTATACATCCCATTATATACCCGCCCATTATACAGCCCGTTATATAACCCACCCATTATAGACCCCCCCGTTATACACCCACCCGTTATACATCCCACCCGTTATACACCCACCCGTTTTACACCCGCCCATTATAGACGTCAGCCATTATAGACCCGCCCGTGATACAGCCCGTTATATACCCGCCCGTTATACACCCTGCCCATTACACAATCCGTTATATACCCGCTCGTTTCTTACTCGCCCGTTATACAGCCCACCCGTTACACACCCCGCCCATTACACACCCCGTTATACACTCCGCCTATTATACATCCCGTCCATTACACACCCCGTTACATACTCGCCCATTATATACTCGCCCATTATACACCCACCCGTTATACACCCGCCCGTTATACACCCGCCCGTTATACAGCCCTCCCGTTACACACCCCGCCCATTACACACCCCGTTATACACTCCGCCTATTATACATCCCGTCCATTACACACCCCGTTACATACTCGCCCATTATATACTCGCCCATTATACACCCACCCGTTATACACCCGCCCGTTATACACCCGCCCGTTATACAGCCCTCCCGTTACACACCCCGCCCATTACACACCCCGTTATACACCCCGCCTGTTATACATCCCGTCCATTATACACCCCGTTACATACTCGCCCATTATATACTCGCCCGTTATACACACGCCCGTTATACACCCGCCCGTTATATACCCGCCCGTTATCCATCCTGACCATTACACACTCCGTTATATACCCACTCGTTATATACTCGCCCGTTATACAGCCCACCCGTTACACACCCTGCCCGTTATACACCCCGTTATACACCGCGCCCGATATACATCACGCCCGTTATACACCCCTTTATACACCCCACCCATTATACATGCCGCCTGCTATACACCCCATTATACACCTGCCCGTTATACATACCACCCGTTATACACCCCGCCCGTTATATACCCCGGTATATACCCACCCGTTATACACCCCGTTATACAGCTGCCCATTATAAACCCCATCCGTTACACCCACCCGTTATACACCCGCCCGTTATACACCACGTTATACTTCACGCCCGTTATACACCTGCCTATTATACACCCCGTTATATACCCGCCCATGAAACACCCCGTTATACACACCGTCGGTTATACACCCACCCGTTATACACCCTGCCCATTACACACTCCGTTATACACCCGCACATTATACACCCACCCGTTATACACCCGCCTGTTATACACCCCGTTAGAAACCACCCGTTATACACCCCGTTATACACCTGCCTGTTATACATCCCGTTATACACCCGCCCATTATACACCCCGTTATACACCCTGCTCGTTACACACCCCATTATACACCCGCCCATTATACACACCGCCCGTTTTACACCCACCCGTTACACACCCCATTATACACCCGCCTGTTATACACCCGCCCATTATAGACACCGCCCATTAAACCCCCGACTATTATACACCCACCCGTTATACACCCCGTTATACAGCCACCCGTTATACACTCCACCCGTTATACACCCCATTATACACCCGCCTGTTATACATCCTGTTTTACACCCACCCATTATACACCCCGTTATACACCCGCCCGTTGTACACCCCACCCGTTATACACCCCACCCGTTATACAGCTGCCCATTATAAACCCCGTCTGTTACACCCGCCCGTTATACACCCCACCCGTTACACACCTGCCCGTTATACACTCCATTATATACCCATCCATTATACACCCCACCCGTTATACACCCGCCCGTTATACACCCCGTTATACACCCGCCCATTATACACCCACCCGTTATACACCCCGTTATACACCCGGCCATTATACACCCGTCCGTTATACACCCCGTTATACAGCCGCCCATTATACACCCGCCCGTTATACACCCCGTTGTACACCCACCCATTATACACCGCGCTATACACCCCCCGTTATACACCCCATCGTTATACATCCTGTTATACACCCATCCATTATACACCCCGACCGTTATACACCCCGTTATACACCCGCCCGTTATACACCCTGCCTGTTATACACTCTATCTGTTGTACACTCTATCTGTTATACACCCCGTTATACACCGCGACCATTATACATCCAACCATTATACACCCTGCCTGTTATACATCCACCCATTATACACCCGCTATACACTGCACCCGTTATACACCTGCCCGTTATACAACCCGCCCACTATACATCACGCCCGTTTTACACCCCGTTATACACCCCGCCCATTATACAACCCCACCCGTTATACACCCGCCCATTATGCACACCGCCCATTATACACACGGCCATTATATAACCCGTTATACACCCCACCCGTTATACACCCGCCCGTTATACACACCACCCATTATACACCAGCCAATTATACACAAGCCCGTTATACACCCGCCCATTATTCACCCGCCCATTATACAGCCACCCGTTATATAACCCGTTATACACTCGCCCGTTATCCACCCCACTCGTTATACACCCGCCCGTTATACATCCCATTATACACCCGCCCGTTATACATCCCATTATATACCCGCCCATTATACAGCCCGTTATATAACCCACCCATTATAGACCCACCCGTTATACACCCACCCGTTATACACCCGCCCATTATAGACGTCAGCCCGGTATATACCCGCCCGTTATACACCCTGCCCATTACACACTCCGTTATATACCTGCTCGTTATATACTCGCCCGTTATACAGACCACCCGTTACACACCCCGCCCATTACACACCCCGTTATACACCCCGCCTGTTATACATCCCGTCCATTACACACCCCGTTACATACTCGCCCATTATATACTCGCCCGTTATACACCCACCCGTTATACACCCGCCCGTTATACACCCGCCCGTTATACACCCCACCCGTTATAACCCACCTGTTATACACCCGCCCGTTATACACCCCGTTATACACCCGCCCGTTATACACACCGCCCGTTATACAGCCAGTTATACAACCGGCAATTATACACCCGCCCGTTATACACCCTGTTATATACATGCCCGTTATACACCCCGCCGTTATACACACCGCCCGTTATACACCCCGTTATACAACCACCCATTAAACAACCCGTCTGTTATACAACCCGTTATACACACCGCCCATCATACACCGTGTTATATACCCCACCCTTTATACACCCACCCATTATACACCCGCCCGTTATACACCCCGCCTGTTATACACCCCGTTAAACAACCACCCGTTATACACCCCATTATATACCCGCCCTAAATACACCCCGCCCGTTATACACCCACCCGTTATAATCCCCGTTATACACACCGCCCATTATACATTCTGTTATACACACCGACCATTATACACCCGCCCGTTATACACCTGCCCGTTATCCACCCCGTTATATACCCGCCCGTTATACAGCCCGTTATATACCCGCCCATTATACACCCCGCCCGTTATACACCCCGTTATACACACCGACCATTATACACCTCCTGTTATACATCTCACCCATTATACACCCACCCGTTATACACCCACCCGTTATACACCCAACCTGTTAGACTTCGCCCATTATACACCCGCCCGTTATACAGCCCGTTATATACTCCACCCATTTTACACCCACCCGTTATACACCCGCCCATTATACACCCCATTATATACCCGCCCATTATACACCCAGTTATACACCCGCCCGTTACACTCCCCGCCCGTTACACACTCCGTTATGTACCCGCCCGTTATACACCCCGCCCATTATGCATCCACCTGTTATACACCCCACCCTTATACACCCGCCCGTTATACACCCGTCTGTTATACACACTGCCCATTATACAGCCCATTATACACCCCGTTATATACCCCCCGTTATACACATGCCCGTTATACACCCCGCCCATTATACACCCCATTATACACCCACCCATTATACATCACGCCCATTATGCACACCGCCCATTATACACCCCGTTATACAACCACCAATCATACACCCACCCGTTATACACTCGCCCGTTATTCACCCTGTTATATACATGCCCGTTATACACCCCGCCCGTTACACACACCGCCCGTTATACACCCCGTTATACACACCGCCCGTTTTACACCCCATTATACAACCTGCCCGTTTACACACCCCGTTATACACTCGCCTGTTTTACACCACATTATACATCACGCCCGTTATACACGCACCCGTTATACACCTGCCTATTATACACCCCGTTATATACCCGCCCGTTATACACCCCATTATGCACACTGCCCGTTATACGCCCGCACGTTATACACCCCGTTATACACCCTGCCCGTTACACACCCCATTATACACCCGCCTGTTATACACCCGCCCATTATACACACCGCCCGTTTTACACCCACCCATTATACACCCCATTATACACGCGCCCGTTGTACATCCTGCCCATTACACACCCCGTTATACACCCACCCGTTATATACTCGCCCGTTATACACTGCCCGTTATATACACTGCCCGTTATATACCCACCCGTTATACACCCGCCCGTTATACACCCCGCCCGCTATACATCCACCCGTTATACGCCCCACCTGTTATACATTCGTCCGTTATACACCCCGTTATACACCTGCCCATTATACACCTGTCTGTTATACACCCCACCCGTTATACACCCCGTTATACACCCGCCCATTATACACCCCGTTATATACCTGCCCATTATATACTCGCCCGTTATACAACCTTCCCATTATACACCCCATTATACACCTGCCCATTATATACCCGCCCGTTACACCCTGCCTGTTATACACCCTCCCTGTTATACACCCCGTTATACACCCGCTCATTATACACCAGCCCGTTATACACCCGCTGTACACTGCGCCCATTATACACCCATCTGTTATACACTCCACCCATTGTAGACCTCGTTATATGCCTGTTATGCACACCGCCCATTATACACCCCGCCCGTTATACACCCCGTTATACACCACGCCCGATATACATCACGCCCGTTATACACCCCTTTATACACCCCACCCATTATACATCCCGCCCGCTATACACCCCATTATACACCTGCCCGTTAAGCATACCACCCGTTATACACCCCGCCCGTTATACACCCTGTTATACACCTGCCCGCCCCGTTATATACCCGCCCGTTTTACACCCACCCGCCCGTTATACACCGCGTCCATTATACACCCACCTGTTAGACATGCGCCCGTTATCCACCCACCCGTTATACACCCGCCCGTTATATAACCCGTTATACACCCGCCCGTTATACACCCCACCCATTATACACCCGCCCATTATACACACTGCCCATTATACACCCGCCCGTTATATAACCCGTTATACACCCGCCCGTTATACACCCCACCCATTATACACCCGCCCATTATACACACTGCCCATTATACACCCGCCCATTATACAGCCCGCCTATTACACACCGCGTTATACACCCCGCCCATTATACACCAAGCCCGTTATACACTCCGTTATACACCCGCCGGTTATACACCCCGTTATACACCCGCCTGTTACACACACCGGCCATTATACAACCCGCTCTTTATACACCAAGCCCGTTATACACTCCGTTATACACCACGCCCGTTATACACTCTGTTATACACCCTGCCCGTTATACACCCCGTTATATACTCCGCCCGTTTTACAACCCGCCAGTTATACACCCCATTATATACCCGCCCGTTATACACCCTGTTATACACCCGGCCATTATAAAGCCGCTCGATTTACACCCCATTATACACTCACCTGTTATACCCTGCCCATTATACACCCCGTTATATTACCCGCTCGTTATACACCCGCCCATTATACACCCGCCCATTATACACCCCGTTATTCATCTGCCCATTATACACCCACCTGTTATATACCCCATTATACACCCGCCCATTATACAGCCCGCCCATTACACACCGCGTTATACATCCACCCGTTATACACCCGCCCGTTATACACCGCGTCCGTTATACACCCACCCGTTAGACATGCGCCCGTTATACACCCACCCGTTATACAACCCGCCAGTTATACACCCCATTATATACCCGCCCGTTATACACCCTGTTATACACCAGGCCATTATAAAGCCGCCCGATTTACACCCCATTATACACTCACCTGTTATACACCCTGCCCATTATACACCCCGTTATATTACCCGCTCGTTATACACCCGCCCGTTATACACCCGCCCGTTATACACCCCGTTATTCATCTACCCATTATACACCCACCTGTTATATACCCCATTATACACCCGCCCATTATACAGCCCGCCCATTACACACCGCGTTATACACCCACCCGTTATACACCCGCCCGTTATACACCGCGTCCGTTATACACCCACCCGTTAGACATGCGCCCATTATACACCCACCCGTTATACACCCGCCCGTTATATAATCCGTTATACACCCGCCCGTTATACACCCCGCCCGTTATACACCCCGTTATACACCGCGCCCGATATACATCACGCCCGTTATACACCCCTTTATACACCCCACCCATTATACATCCCGCCCGCTATACACCCCATTATACACCTGCCCGTTAAGCATACCACCCGTTATACACCCCGCCCGTTATACACCCTGTTATACACCTGCCCGCCCCGTTATACACACCGCCCATTATACACACCGGCCATTATTCACCCGCTCATTATACAGCCACCCGTTATACACCCACCCGTTATACACCGTTATATATTCCACCCGTTATACACCCACCCGTTATACACCCGCCCATTATACACCCCGTTAAACACCCCGCCCGTTCTATACACAATTATACACCCGCCCGTTATGTACAGCCTGTTATACATGTATCCTGTTATACACCCACCCGTTAAACACCTCGCCCGTTATACACCCGCTCATTATACACCCGCCCGTTATAGACCCTGCCCGTTATGCACCCGTCCGTTATGCACCACACCCATTATACACCCGGACATTACACACCTGCCCATTATACACCCCACGCGTTATACACCCCACGCGGTATACACCTCCCCATTATACATCCCGCCCGTTATACACCTGCCCATTATACACCTGCCCGTTATACAGCCCGCCCATTACACACCCAGTTATACACCCTGCCCGTTATACACGAAGCCCGTTATACAACCCGTTATACACCCGCCCATTATACAGCCCGCCTATTACACACCGCGTTATACACCCCGCCCATTATACACCAAGCCCGTTATACACTCCGTTATACACCCGCCGGTTATACACCCCGTTATACACCCGCCTGTTACACACACCGGCCGTTATACAACCCGCCCTTTACACACCACGCCCGTTATACACTCCCTTATACACCACGCCCATTATACACTCCGTTATACACCCTGCCCGTTATACACCCACCCATTATACACCCCGTTATACTCCCGCACGTTACACACCTTGTTATACACCCGCACGTTATCAACATGCCCGTGAGACACCCCGTTATATGCGAGCCCGCTATATACTCACCCATTATATACCCCACCCGTTATACACCCGCCCGTTATATACTTGCCCATGATACACCCGCCCGTTATACACCCACCTGTTATACACCCGCCCGTTATACACCCGCCCGTTTTACACCCCACCCGTTATACACCCCACCCATTATACGCCCGCCCATTATACACACTGCCCGTTTTACACCCCGTTATACACACTGCCCGTCATACACCCCGTTATACACCCGCCCATTATATACCCCATTATATACCCACCTGTTATACACCCTGTTATACAGCCCCCATTATACACCCCTCCCGTTATACACTACGTTATACACCCGCCCATTAAATACTCGCCCGTTATACACCCCGTTATATACCTGCCCGTTATACACCCGCCCGTTATACACCCCGCCCGTTATACACCGCGTTATTCACCCCGCCCGTTATACACCCCGCACGTTATACATACCACCCGTTATACACACCGCTGGTTATACACCCCACCCATTATAGACCCCGCCCGTTATACACCCTGCCTGTTATACACCCTGTTATACACCCCGCTGTTATACATACCAACCATTATACACCCTGCCTGTTATACACCCCGTTATACACCCCACCCGTTATAGACTCCAATATACACCCCGCCCGTTATACACCTCTTTATACACCCACCCGTTATACACCCGCCCGTTATACACACCGCCCATTATATAACACGTTATACACCCACCCATTATACACCCAACCCGTTATGCACCCGCCCATTATATACACCACCCATTATACACGCGCCCGTATCCACAACACCCATTATATACCCACCCGTTATACACCCGCCCGTTATACATACCGCCCATTATATAACCCGTTATACACCCGCCCGTTATACATCCGCCCATTATACATCCCGTTATATAACCCGCCCATTATACACCCACCCATTATACACTCCATTATACACCCCGCCCGTTAAACCCCCGCCCATTATACACCTCGCCCATTACATACCCGCCTGTTATACACCCGCCCGTTATACAGCCCGTTATATACCCCACCCATTATACACCCACCCGTTATATACCCACCGTTATACACCCCGTTATACACCCGCCTGTTATACACCCCGCCCGTTATACACCCGCCCGTTATACACCCCACCCATTATACACCCGCCTGTTATACACCCTGTTATACACCCGCATGTTATAAACACTCCCGTTATACACCCCGTTATACACCAGCCCGCTATATACTCACCCGTTATATACCCCACCCGTTATACAACCGACCGTTATACACCCGCCCGTTATATACTCGTCCATTATACACCCGCCCGTTATACATCCACCCGTTAAAAACCCGCCCGTTATACACCCCGTTATACACCTGTCCGTTATACACCCATCCCGTTATACACCCGCCCGTTATACACCCAACCCGTTTTACACCCCACCCGTTATACACCCGCGCGTTATACGCACGCCCATTATACACACTGCCCGTTTTACACCCCATTATACACCCGCCTATTATACACCCGCCCGTTATATGCCCCATTATATAGCCACCCATTATACACCCGGTTATACAGCCCCCATTATACAGCCCTCCCATTATACACCACAGTATACACCCACCCAATAAATACTTGCCCGTTATACACCCCATTATACATCCGCCTGTTATACACACCGCCCGTTATACACACCACCCGTTATATACCCACCCGTTATACACCCGCCCCTTATACATACCGCCCATTATATAACCCATTATACACCCACCCGTTATACACCCGCCCATTATACACCCCGTTATACACCCGCCCGTTATACACACCACCCGTTATATACCCGAACGTTATACACCCGCCCGTTATACATACCGCCCATTATATAACCCATTATACACTCGCCCATTATACACCCGCTGATTATACACCCCGTTATATACCCGCCCGTTATACACCTGCCCGTTATACACCCGCCTGTTATACACCCCATTATACACCCGCCCGGTATACACCCCGTTATACACCCGCCCATTATACACCCACCCATTATACACCCAATTATACACCCCGCCCGTTATACACCCCACCCATTATATACTCGCCTGTTATACATCCCGTTATACACCCGCACGTTATAAACACTCCCATTATATACTCCGTTATACACCAGCCTGCTATATACTCACCCGTTATATACCCCACCTGTTATACACCCGCCCGTTATAGACCCGCCCGTTATATACTCGCCCGTTATACACCCGCCCGTTATATACTCGTCCGTTATACACCCGCCCGTTATACATCCACCCGTTATACACACGCCCGTTATACACCCCATTATACACCCATCCCGTTATACACCCAGCCCGTTTTACACCCCACCCGTTATACACCCGCCCGTTATATGCCCACCCATTATACACACTGCCCGTCATACACCCCGTTATACACCCGCCTATTATACACCCGCCCGTGATATACCCCATTATATACCCACCCGTTATACACCCTGTTATACAGCCCCCATTATACACCCCTCCCGTTATACACCACACTCATTATACACATCGCCCATTACATACCCGCCCGTTATACACCCACCCATTATACACCCCGTTATACACCCGCCTGTTATACACCCCGCCCATTATACACCCACCCGTTATACATCCCACCCATTAAATACTCGTCCGTTATACACCACTTTATATATCCGCCCGTTATACACCCGCCCGTTATACACCCCGCCCGTTTTACACCCCATTATACACATGCCCGTTATATACCCGCTCATTATACACCCTGCCCATTAAACACCCGCCCGTTATACACCCTGCCTGTTATACACCCTGCCCGTTATACACCTGCCCGTTATACACCCACTATACACTGCGCCCGTTATACACCCATCCGTTATACACCGCATTATACACCCCGCTCATTATACACTGCGTTATACACCCCGCCCGTTATACATATTGCCCGTTATACACACCGCTGGTTATACACCCCACCCGTTATACACCCCACCTGTTATACACCCTGCCCGTTATACACCCTGTTATACATCCCGCAATTATACATACCGCCCGTTATACACCCTGCCTGTTATACACCGAATTATACACCCCGCCCGTTATAAACCCCGATATACAACCCGCCCATTATACACCTCTTTATACATCTGCCCGCCCCGTTATACACCCGCCCATTATACACCCACCCGTTATACACCCACCCGTTATACACACTGCCCATTATATAACCCGTTATACACCCATCCGTTATACACCCCACCCGTTATGCACCCGCCCATCATACACACCACCCATTATACACCCGCCCATTATACAAACCACCCGTTATACACACCGCCCATTATACACCCATCCGTTATGGACCCGCCCATTATACATACCGCCCATTATATAACCCGTTATACACCCCACCCGTTATACACCCCACCCGTTATACACCCGCCCATTATACACCCCACCCATTATATACCTGCCTGTTATACATCCCGTTATACACCCGCACATTAAAAACACTCCCATTATACACCCCGTTATACACCAGCCCGCTATATACTCACCCGTTATATACCCCACCTGTTATACACCCGCCCGTTATACACCCGCCCGTTATATACTCGCCCGTTATACAACCGTCCGTTATACATGCACCCGTTATACACCCGCCCGTTATACACCCCGTTATACACCCGTCCGTTATACACCCATCCCGTTATACATCTGCCCATTATACACACAGCCCATTATACACCCAGCCCGTTATACACCCAGCCGGTTTTACACCCCACCCGTTATACACCCGCCCATTATACGCCCACCCATTATACACACTGCCCGTTTTACACCCCATTATACACCCGCCCATTATACACACTGCCCGTCATACACCCCGTTATATATCCACCCATTATACACCCTGTTATACAGCCCCCATTATACACCCCTCCCATTATACACCACGTTATACACCCAATTATACACCCCGCCCGTTATACACCCTGCCCATTATACACATCGCCCATTACATACCCGCCTGTTATACACCCGCCCGTTATACAGCCCGTTATATACCCCACCCGTTATACACCCACCCGTTATAAACCCCGTTATACACCCGCCTGTTATACACCCCGCCCATTATACACCCGCCCGTTATACACCCCACCCATTAAATACTCGCCCGTTATACACTCCTTTATATACCCGCCCGTTATAATACCCGCCCATTATACACCCCGCCCGTTTTACACCCCATTATACACATGCCCGTTATATGCCCGCTCATTATACACCCTGCCCATTAAACACCCTGCCCGTTATACACCTGCCCGTTATACACCACTATACACTGCGCCCGTTATACACCCGTCCGTTATACACCGCGTTATACACCCCGCCCGTTATACATATCGCCCGTTATACACACCGCTGGTTATACACCCCACCCGTTATACACCCCACCTGTTATACACCCCGCCCGTTATACACCCTGTTATACATCCCGCCGTTATACATACCGCCCGTTATACACCCTGCCTGTTATACACCCCATTATTCACCCCGCCCGTTATAAACCCCGATATACAACCCGCCCATTATACACCACTTTATACATCTGCCCGCCCCGTTATACACACCGCCCGTTATACACACTGTCCATTATATAACCCATTATACACCCATCCGTTATACACCCCACCCATTATGCACCCGCCCATTATACACACCACCCATTATACACCCGCCCTTAATACACACCGCCCGTTATACACACCGCCCATTATATAACCCGTTATACACCCCACCGGTTATACACCCCACCCGTTATACACCCGCCCATTATACACCCCACCCGTTATACACACGCCCGTTATACACCCCGTTATATATCCCACCCTTTATACATCCTCCCGTTATAGTCCCGCCCGTTATACACCCCGTTATACACCCCGTTATACACCCGCCTGTTATCTACAGCCTGTTATGCACCCCGCCCGTTATACACCCGTCCGTTATGCACTCCTTTGTACACCCAGCCGGTTACACTCACCAGCCGTTATACACCCCGCCCTTTATACACTTCACCAGTTATACACCCCATTATACACGCACCCGTAACACACCCACGCCGTTATACATCCCGCCCGTTATACACCCCGCCTGTTGTACACTCCGCCCGTTATACATAACGCCCGTTATACACCCGCTCGTTATACACACGCCCATTATACACATGCCCATTATACACACGCACATTATACAGACCCCGGCCGTTATACAGCCCGCCCGTTATACACTTGCCCGTTATATACCCGCCTGTTATACACCCCGCCCGTTATACACCCGCCCATTACACACTCGCTCATTATATACCCCGTTATACATACCGTTATACACCCGCCCATTATACACCCCCGTTATACATACCGTTATATACCCACCCGTTATACACACGCCCATTATACACACCCCGTCTGTTATACACCCGCCCTTTATACACCCCGTTATACACCCCGTTATATATCCTGCCCGTTATACACCCCGTTATACAACCTGCCCGTTATACACCCACCCGTTATACATCCAGTTATACACAACGCTCTTTATACACCCTGTTATAAACCCTATTATACACCTGCCCTTTATACACCCCATTATACACCCCATTATACACCCGCCCTTTATACACTCTGTTATACACCCCGCCTGTTATATACACGGTTATACAGTCCGTTATACACCCGCCCGTTATACATCTCGTTATACACCCGCCCGTTATACATCTCGTTATACACCTTGCCCGTTATACACATCGCCCATTATACACCCCGCCCGTTATACACCCCGCCCGTTATACACCCTGTTATACACCCCGTCCGTTATGCACCCTGTTATACACCCCGCCCATTATACACTCTGTTATACACCCCGCCCGTTATACACCCTGTTATACACCCTGCCCGTTATACATCCTGTTATACACCCCGCCCGTTATACACCCTGTTATACACCCTGCCCGTTATACACCCCGCCCGTTATGTGTATATCGATTGGCGGATCTGCTGCGGCCCATTTTGTATCTCTGTGGAAGTTCAATGTTACCCCTGTGGCTCACCGGGCCCAGCGACTGTGGGGATGGAGGGGGTTCCCAGGGGTGAGGAGTTCCCAGGAACAGGGGGGTCCCAGGGGTGGGGGGGGGGTGTCCCAGGGTGGGGGGTGTCGCAGGTGGAAGGGGATGCCAGGGGTGGGAGGTCCCAGGGCTGAGGGGTCCCAGGGATGGGGAGGTCTCAGGGTGGGGGAGGGTCCCAGGGGTGGGGGGGTGCCAGGGCTGGGGAGGGGTCCCAGGGTGGGGGTTGTACCAAGGTGGGTGTCCCAGGGGTGGGAGGGTCCCAGGGTGGAGGGTCCCAGGATGGGGAGGGGGGTCCCAGGGGTGGGGGGTCCCAAGGTGGGTGGGGGGTCCCAAGGGTGGGGGGTCCCAGGGTGGGGGTTCCCAGGGTGGGGGGTTCCAGGGGTGGGGGTTCCCAGGGTGGGGGGGGTCCCAGGGGTGGGGGGAGTCCCAGGGTGGGGGGTCCCAGGGGTGGGGGTTCTCAGGGTGGGGGGGGTCCCAGGGGTGGGGGGGTCCCAGGGGTGGGGGTTCCCAGAATGGAGAGGGGGGTTCCCAGGGTGGGGAGGGGGGCCCAGGGGTGGGGGGGTCCCAGGGGTGGGGGGTCCCAGGGTGGGGAGGGGGTCCCAGGGTGTTAATGTTGTTATTTATGGAGCTGTTTTCATTCATTGCATTGCACTAACCTGCTGAGGATATCTGGCCTCCTGACCCAGTTTGATTGCTGCTCAATCGTTGTCCATACAGATTGTCAGATTGAAGTCTACAACCGGCAGCCCCACCTGACGCTGTCTCACAAGTTTCTCCCACAGCACCACTGCACCTTGGAAGAGATGGCCCGCTCCATCATGCTGGGACTAAGTTGTCACTGGACAGCGGCTCTGTACTCCAGAGACATGCGATTTGTACATTACCAGGTAACTGGGCACCTCCCTGGCTATGTGTTCCTGTGTGTGAGTGTAAAGGATGCCTGTTTGGGGATAGTGGAGACATGTGGAAGTAAGATAACGAGGATATCGATGTAACGTGTCCCACATTTTGTGCGGGTCTTGTGTGGGACTCTGCAATCTCCCGCGCTCCTCTCTGGGACAGCTGATGGTTACAGTTAGCGTCCTCCTGATGGTCATGACACGACCATTGCAAATTCAGTGCGATGCATCAATATCTGTTATCTGTTGCTTCTGGTACCTGTGGCTGTGATTTCTGACTAGAATTAGGAAGGAACAGTAAGAGGCCAATCAGCCCCTCGAGCCTGTTCCGCCATTCAATTTGATCAGATTTGATCCGTATCTTAACTCCATCTACCCACCTTGGTTCAGTGACCCTCAATACCCTTACCCAACAAAATTCTATCAATCTCCGTTTTACATTGTTAGTACCCACAGCTATTTGGGGGAGAGAGTTGCAGATTCCCACCCCCCACCCTCTGTGTGAAGAAACTTCCTGACATCACACTGAACGGCCCGGCTGTAATTTTAATGTTCCGTCCCCTTGTTCTGGACTCTCCACACCCGAGGGAATAGTTTCCCTCTCTCTCTCTACCCCATCAACTCCTTTAATCCTCTCGAACACCTCGATTCTAAACACCTTAATCTTCTAAACTCGAGGGGCTACAGGCCCAGTCTGTGCAACCTGTCCCCGGGATGTAACCCTTTTACCCCCGGTATCATCCTGGGGAATCTGTTCTGCTGCCCCTCCGAGGCCGATATATACCCCCCGCCCCGCCCTCTGAGGGGCGGGGCCCGGGACTGGACACAGTGACTCCAGGGGGGGTCTGACCCGAGCTTTATATAAACTGCTCCCCGTGTATTCCATCCCCTCGAGATAAAGGCCCTCATTCCGTCGCCCTTGAGATGGTCTGAAGGGTAATATTCCTGCTGTGGTTCGTGCTGGAGAGGCCATTTGTACAAATATAAACACAGTAATTCTGAACATTCAGGGGCCCCTTTCACAGAAATCTACTCACTGAATGTAATATGTTGTTTTTCTAGATTTTACGAGCACTTTATCCATATATTCCTCAGAATGAGGATGAACTGAAGCTTGATTTTAGTGATTACATCTTCGTGGATCCCACAGAGCAGCGAGATGTGAGTGAAGGCTGGGTCCGGGGGACATCACATCGGACTGGCTGCAGAGGCCTTCTGCCCGAGAACTACACAGAGAAAGCTTATGAGTCGGACACCTGGGTCAGGCACAGGTAACTGCGGCCGGGAATCACTGTTGATGATGTTAGTGTGTGAACCATCCTCCACTACCTTAACAGGCACAAGGGTCGTTAGTGCAAATATCCTCTTAGTTTAGCAAAGAGACAAATTTGGTAATATTGCCAAAATATAGGAATGGTAGCATAGTGCTTCTGTTCCTGGACCAGTAATCCAGAGGCCGGCACTAATGATCCAGAGACATGAGTTCAAATCCCACCACGGCAGCTAGGGAATTTAAATTCAGTTAATTAAATAAACCTGGGATAAAAAGCTAGGGTCAGTAAAGAACATAAGAATTAGGAACAGGAGTAGGCCATCTAGCCCCTCGAGCCTGCTCCGCCATTCAACAAGATCATGGCTGATCTGGCCGTGGACTCAGCTCCACTTACCCACCCGCTCCCCGTAACCCTTAATTCCCTTATTGGTTAAAAATCTATCTATCTGTGACTTGAATACATTCAATGAGCTAGCCTCAACTGCTTCCTTGGGCAGAGAATTCCACAGATTCACAACCCTCTGGGAGAAGAAATTCCTTCTCAACTCGGTTTTAAATTGGCTCTCCCGTATTTTGAGGCTGTGCCCCCGAGTTCTAGTCTCCCCGATCAGTGGAAACAACCTCTCTGCCTCTATCTTGTCTATCCCTTTCATGATTTTAAATGTTTCTACAAGATCACCCCTCATCCTTCTGAACTCCAACGAGTAAAGACCCAGTCTACTCCATCTATCATCATAAGGTAACCCCCTCATCTCCGGAATCAGCCTAGTGAATCGTCTCTGTACCCCCTCCAAAGCTAGTATATCCTTCCTTAAGTAAGGTGACCAAAACTGCACGCAGTACTCCAGGTGTGGCCTCACCAATACCCTATACAGTTGCAGCAGGACCTCCCTGCTTTTGTACTCCATCCCTCTCGCAATGAAGGCCAACATTCCATTCGCCTTCCTGATCACCTGCTGCACCTGCAAACTAACTTTTTGGGATTCATGCACAAGGACCCCCAGGTCCCTCTGCACCTCAGCATGTTGTAATTTCTCCCCATTCAAATAATATTCCCTGTTACTGTTTATTTTTCTTATTTTTTCCCAAGGTGGATGACCTCACACTTTCCGACATTGTATTCCATCTGCCAAACCTTAGCCCATTCGCTTAACCTGTCTAAATCTCTTTGCAGCCTCTCTGTGTCCTCTACACAACCCGCTTTCCCACTAATCTTTGTGTCATCTGCAAATGTTGTTACACTACACTCTGTCTCCTCTTCCAGGTCATCTATGTACATTGTAAACAGTTGTGGTCCCAGCACCGATCCCTGTGGCACACCACTAACCATCGATTTCCAACCCGAAAAGGACCCATTTATCCCGACTCTCTGCTTTCTGTTCGCCAGCCAAATCTCTATCCATGTTGATACATTTCCTCTGACTCCGCATACCTTTATCTTCTGCAGTAACCTTTTGTGTGGCACCTTATCGAATGCCTTTTGGAAATCTAAATACACCACATCCATCGGTACACCTCTATCCACCATTCTCGTTATATCCTCAAAGTAATGGTGATCCTGAAACTATCGGATTGTTATAAAAACCCATCTGGTTCACTAATGTCCTTCAGGGAAGGAAATCTGCTGCCCTTACCCGGTCTGGGCCTATATGTGACTCCAGACCCACAGCAATGTGGTTGAATCCTAACTGCCCTCTGAAATGGCCCAGCGAGACACTCAGTTGTACCAAACCGAAACAACAAACAATAAGAATAAAACCGGACGGACCACCCGGCATCGACCTCGGCACCAGTTACGGACACGACAGCAGCACACCCAGCCCAGTCGACCCGGCAAAGTCCTCCTCACCAACATCTGGGGACTGTACCAAAATTGGGAGAGCTGTCCCACAGACTGGTCACACAACAGCCGGACATAGTCATACTCATAGAATCATATCCTTCCGTCAATGTCCCAGCCTCCTCCATCACCATCCCTGGGTATTCCCTGTCCCACCGGCAGGACAGACCCACCAGGGGTGGCAGCACAGGGTATACAGTCGGGAGAGAGTGGCCCTGGGAGTCCTCAACATTGACTCTGTACCCAATGAAGTCTCATGACTTCAGGTCAAGCATGGGCAAGGAAACCTCCTGCTGATTAACCCCAGCGCCCCCTGCCCCCCGCCTTCTGGGAGGAGTTAGCTCACCGCAGTCTGTCCCACCTCTGGTAACACTTTAACCTCTCACCCAACCCCAACCCACCCGTTTTGGGGATTTAAAATTCCCCCCATGCGTCTAAAGCCAAGGATCCCCAATCGCATGTGCTCCTCTAACAGCCTTCTCAATCTGCCCTGCCATCTTCAGAGATGTGTGTACCCAGGTCGTTCTGTTCCTGCACCCCCTTTAAAATAGGACCACGGCTTTTCTTCACCTATATTAATGACTTGGACGTGGGTGTACAGGGCACAATTTCAAAATTTGCACATGACGCAAACTGTGGAAGTGTAGTGAACAGTGAGGAGGATAGCGATAGACTGCAAGACACAGACAGGCTGGTGGAATGGGCGGGCATGTGGCAGATGAAATTTAACGCAGAAAAGTGCAAAGTGATACATTTTGGTCGGAGGAACGAGGAGAGGCAAAATAAACTAAAGGGTACAATCCTAAAGGGGGTACATGAACACAGAGACCTGGGGGTATATGTGCACAAATCATTGAAGGTGGCAGGGCAGGTTGAGAAAACGGTTCAAATAGCATACGGGATCCTGGGCTTCATAAATAGAGGCACAGGGCCCAAGTTTGGTCAAACCTAAGTCCCACCCATTTACCGTGAAAAGGACCGCTAAGATCCTGACGGTACTCTGGGCGGAGGTTTGGTGAAAAAATGTGAAAAAAACGCCCGGCATAAAAAACGGGCGTTACGCGGCGAATCTGGGTCACTGCGGGGATGGGGGGGGTGGTTTCTGGGTCACGGTGGGGAGGGAGGATTCTGGGTCACAGCGGGGGGGGGAATTCTGGGTCACTGTGGGGGGGGGTATTCTGGGTCACTGCGGGGGGGGATTCTGGGTCACGGTGGGGAGGGGGGATTCTGGGTCACTGCGGGGGGGGAGGGATTCTGGGTCACTGTGGGGGGGTATTCTGGGTCAACGCGGGGGGGAGATTCTGGGTCACTGTGGGGGGGGATTCTGGGTCACTGCGGGGGGGGGAGGGGGCGGGGGATTCTGGGTCACTGTGGGGCAGATGATTCTGGGTCACTGTGGGTGGGGGGATTCTGGTTCACTGTGGGGGCAGGGGATTCTGGGTCACAGTGCTGGGGGTGGGATACTAGTTCACTGCGGGGGGGGGATTCTGGGTCACTGTGGGGAGGGGGATTCTGGGTCACTGCGGGGGGGGGGATTCTGGGTCACTGCGGGGTCGGGGGGGATTCTGGGTCACTGTCGGGGGGTGGGATACTAGGTCACTGTGGGGGGGGGCGGGGGATTCTGCGTCACTGTGGGGGGGGTGGGATACTAGTTCACTGCGGGGGGGGGATTCTGGGTCACTGTGGTGGGGGGGGGATTCTGGGTCACTGCGGGATCGGGGGGGATTCTGGGTCACTGTCGGGGGGGTGGGATACTAGGTCACTGTGGGGGGGGCGGGGGATTCTGGGTCACTGTGGGGGGGGCGGGGGGGATTCTGGGTCACTGTAGGGTGGGGGACGGAATGGGAAAAAATCTTCAACAAATAAAAAATAAACCATGACAAAACCATCAGACGACCCAATCAAACAAACTCGTTGCCAAAGATATGAAGCAAACCATATCACTAGCCTTTTCTTCCAGGTTTTCATACCAACTGTTCAGGTCTGACCTGCTCCCAGACGGCCATCTCTCCTGCTGCTGGAGCGGAGGACCGCCCAGAACAAGCTAGGGCCAGAGCGTGCGGGAGGGGGCCGGAGCAAGCCGGAGCAGGAGGGAGCGGGAGGGAGCGGGAGGGGGCCGGAGCAGGCCGGAGCGGGAGGGAGCGGGAGCGAGCGGAGGGGGCCGGAGCGGGAGGGAGCGGACGGGGCCGGAGCAGGCCAGAGCGGGAGGGAGCGGGAGGGGGCCGGAGCAGGCCGGAGCGGGAGGGAGCGGGAGGGAGCGGGAGGGAGAGGGAGGGAGCGGGAGGGAGCGGGAGGGAGCGGGACGGAGCGGGAGGGATCGGGAGGGAGCGGGACGGAGCGGGACAGAGCGGGACAGAGCGGGACGGAGCGGAAGGGAGCGGGAGGGAGCGGGACGGAGCGGAAGGGAGCGGGAGGGAGCGGGAGGGAGCGGGAGGGAGCGGGAGGAGGCCAGAGCGGGAGGGACCGGGACGGAGCGGGAGGGAGCGGGAAGGAGCGGGACAGAGCGGGACGGAGCGGGAGGGACTGGGAGGGAGCGGGACGGAGCGGGAGGGACCAGGAGGGAGCGGGAGGGGGCGGGACGGAGCGGGAGGGACCGGGAGGGAGCGGGAGGGGGCCAGAGCGGGAGCGGGAGGGAGTGGGGCGGAGCGGGAGGGAGCGGGCCGGAGCGGGAGGGAGCGGGTCGGAGCGGGCGGGACAACCGCTTTTGGAGTTGTACACCAGCAGACACTCCCCAGCGGTCTGTTCACACCATCGGCGTGAGGGCCTCATCAAACTCACACCGAGGGGAGAGCGCCGGGATACTCAGCATCAGCCGGTGGGACGATGACCAAATTCAGGCCCGTGGGGTACAAAAACAAGAAAGTTATGGTGAGCCTGTATAAAACTCTGGTTCGGCCTCAACTGGAGTAGTGTGTCCAATTCTGGGCACCACACTTTAGGAAGGATGTGAAGGCCTTAGAGAGGGTACAGAAAAAATTTACGAGAATGGTTCCAGGGATGAGGGATTTCAGTTACGTGGATAGACTGGAGAAGCTGGGGTATTCTCCGTGGAGCAGAGAAGTTTGAGAGGAGATTTGATCGAGGTATTCAAAATCATGAGGGGTCTGGACAGAGTAGATAGAGAGAACCAGAGGACACAGATTTAAGGTGATTGGCAGAAGAACCAAAGGCGACACGAGGGAAAACTATTTTTACGCAGCGAGTGGTTAGGATCTGGAATGCAAGGCCTGAGAGCGTGGTGGAGGCATACTCAATCAGGGCTTTCAAAAGGGAGTTGGATAAGTATCTGAAGGAAATTTTTTTTGCAGGGCTTCGGGGAAAGGGCGGGGGAGTGGGACTGGCTGAGGTTCTCTTTCAGAGAGCCGGCACGGGTTCGACGGGCCGAATGGCCTCCTTCTGTTCTGTAACTGTTCCATGATTCTATATAGTTTATCGCCTCTCCTCATTCTCCCGAGCTGTTTCACCAGCCTGTCTCTGTCCTCCTGAGGTCTATCGCTATCCTCCCCACTGGTTTCTGCATTTATGAGTATCGTGTCATCTGCACACTTTGAGATTATGCCCTGTATGTCCAAGTCCAGCTCATTAGTATACTTAAAACTGAGCAGTGAGTGTGTCACATCGAGTGTCAGCTGTGGCTCAGTGGGCAGCACTCTCGCCTTTGAGTCAGAAGGTTCTGAGTTCATAGAAACATAGAAACATAGAAAATAGGTGCAGGAGTAGGCCATTCGGCCCTTTGAGCCTGCATTGCCATTCAATAAGATCATGGCTGATCATTCCCTCAGTATCCCTTTCCTGCTTTCTCTCCATACGCTTTGATTCCTTTGGCCGTAAGGCCCACATCTAACTCCCTCTTGAATATAGCCAATGAACTGGCATCAACAACTCTCTGCGGTAGGGAATTCCACAGGTTAACCACTCTCTGAGTGAAGAAGTTTCTCCTCATCTAAGTCCTAAATGGCCTATCCCTTATCGTTCATTTGTGTTCCCTGGTTCTGGACTTCCCTAGCAACGGGAACATTCTTCCTGCCTCTAACCTGTCCAATCCCGTCCGAATTTTATATGTTTCTATGAAATCCCCTCTCATTCTTCTAAACTCCAGTGGATACAAGCCCAGTTGATCCAGTCTCTCCTCATATGTCAGTCCAGCCATCCCTGGAATCAGTCTGGTGAACCTTCGCTGCACTCCCTCAACAGCAAGAATGTCCTTCCTCAGATTAGGAGACCAAAACTGAACACAATATTCAAGGTGAGGCCTCACCAAGGCCCTATGCAACTGCAGTAAGACCTCCCTGCTCCTATACTCAAATCCCCTAGCTATGAAGGCCAACATGCCATTTGCCTTCTTCACCGCTTGCTGTACCTGCATGCCAACTTTCAATGACTGATGAACCATTACACCCAGGTCTTGTTGCACCTCCCCTTTTCCTAATCTGCCGCCATTCAGATAATATTCTGCCTTCATGTTTTTGCCACCAAAGTGGATAACCTCACATTTATCCACATTATACTGCATCTGCCATGCATTTGCCCACTCGCCTAACCTGTCCAAGTCACCCTGCAGCCTCTTAGCATCCATCTCACAGCTCACACCGCCAACTAGCTTAGTGTCATCTGCAAACTTGGAGATATTACATTCAATTCCTTCATCTAAATCATTGATGTATATTGTAAATAGCTGGGGTCCCAGCACTGAGCCCTGCGGCACCTCACTGGTCACTGCCTGCCATTCTGAAAAGGACCCATTTATCCCGACTCTATGCTTCCTGTCTGCCAACCAGTTCTCTATCCACGTCAGTACATTACCCCCAATACCATGTGCTTTAATTTTGCACACCAATCTCTTGTGTGGGACCTTGTCAAAAACCTTTTGAAAGTCTAAATACACCACATCCACTGGTTCTCCCTTGTCCACTCTACTTGTTACATGTTCAAAAAATTCCAGAAGATTTGTCAAGCATGATTTCCCTTTCATAAATCCATGCTGACTTGGACCGCTGACAAGGCCCACTCCAGAGATTTGAGCACAAAAATTATGTTGACACTCCCCGTGCAGTGCTGAAGGAGTGCCACACTGTCAGAGGTGCCACCTTTCGGATGAGATGTTAAACCGAGTCCCTGTCTGCTCCCTCAGGTTAACGTAAAAGATCCCATGGCACTATTTTGAAAAAGAGCAGAGGTGACCTGGCCAATATTTATCCCTCAATCAATATCACTATAACAGATTATCCGGTCATTATCACATTGCTGTTTGTGGGAGCTTGCTGTGCGCAAATTGGCTGCCGCGTTTCCCACATTACAACAGTGACTGCACTTCAAAAGTGCTTCATTGGCTGTAAAGTGCTTTGGGACGTCCAGTGGTCGTGAAAGGTGCTATATAAATGCAAGACTGTCTTTCTTTTCTTTCTTGCTGCGACCGACCCCTGGGGGAACACCACCCTGCAGTCAGAACCGTTCACTTCTACTCTCTGCTCCCTGTCCCTTAGCCAGTTCTGTATCCACGCAGCCACTGCCCCGTTAATCACACGGGCTGTAATTTTACTAACAAGCCTATTATGGGGTACTTTATCAAACACATTTTGAAAGTCCATGTACACATCATTAACCACACTGCCCTCATCCACGCTCTCCAAAACCTCATCAAAGACCTCGATCAGGTTAGCCAAACACGATTTGCCTTTAACAAGTCCGTGCTGACTTCCAATTATTAATCCATATTTTTCCAAGTGACCATTACTCTTGTCTTTGTTTATCTATCTCTCTTCAGTTGTGTAACATTTGTAGCCCTCCAGCCCTCTGGCACCACTCCCCGTGTCCAAGGAGCTTTCGATATTGTGCCCAGAACCTCTGCAATTTCCACTCTTACTTCCCTCAATAACTGAGGAGGCTCCCCACCCAGGCCAATCTTTTAACTGCCTCCTCTTTATGTATTTTTATCTTACAGTGATATTGGCAGCATCCTCTTCTCTAGTGAGGACAGATGAAAGTATTGATCCAGAACCTCAGCCATGTCCTCTGCCTCCACAAGAATGTCGCCCTTTTGGTCTGTAATCAGCCCCACCCTTCCTTTGACAACCATTTTACTATTTAAATGTTGATAAAAAGACTTTGATGTTCCTTTTTATGTTCGCTGCTAATCTATTCTAACACTCTCTCTTTGCCCCTTCTCCAGCTTCCCTCTGCTCTTTCTGTATCCAGCTTGCTTCTTTATATTATTGTAAGGGAAATAAATTCCACACCAAGTCCGAGTACGGTGAAGGAAAGCGTCACAGTTTATTCGTACAGAGCGCTCTGGGAGAAGTGGGAAACTCCGCAGCTTCGCCACACCTTCTCTCCGAGCGAAGTTTCCAAGTTACAATTATACCTTTGGGAGCGGTCCCGCCCCCTTACACCATTGTCCAATTATCTAACATTTTTGTAACGTCTTACCCTATATGGTAATGCTATGACAATCTATCTTTACATTGTGGTAAGTCAAAGGTTATACGCACACACAAGTGGGGTTATTTTCCTCACATCAGCAGAAAAACAAGGAACTATCTTCCTGTTATTAGTACAAGCGATATACATCTGTTTGCCTTTTCAACCGTCCGTTTCCCTACTTCCCCTATCTTCATGACTCAGGGTCAACGAACATTGGGGTCTAAATGTGTCTTTTGTTTTAAGCAGGCAATTTGTTGCTTGAACGTTTACATGGTACAGTACCAAAAACAAGAGTATTATAAACTAAGAGATAATCTTCCACAACAGTACCTCCTGTTGATCTTTTCCCATCTCATGCGGATAAGAAAATCCAATCTTACATCCGAACTGCCTCATCGTCTTGTGCCAGGGTCCTTGGACGAGCCTGGAGCTGGTGGTACTGCTGCAAATGGAGGTGCAGCTTCTGATATGTTGCGGGTGGAAGTCGGGTTGTTGTATCGTTGATGTAAGTCCCGACAGCTATGGGTATCGCGGTACATAACTTGGACATACATATCTTAATCATCATTACCGCAAGGTACAAGGCCAGGCATATGCCCACAATCAAAATCAGACCCTGTACAATACTTTGTCCCAACTTAGACATCCATCCCCCCAGCCAGCCAACTTCACCATCCGGGGTAGTTAGTTTCCTCACTTCTCTCCTTATATGGTCGGCTAGGTTGGTTATATTCTCCGAATTATCAGGTATATAAGTGCAACATTCGGCCCCAATCAATGCGCAAGTGCCTCTGTTCTGGGCCAATACGTAATCTAGGGCCATTCAGTTCTGAAGTACGGTCGTACATATGGCTATCATTTCAGCTTTTATGCTCTCCATCGCGTCGGCAGTGTCGTTATCTATTTGTTCCAGAACCCTCTCTACGTTTCTTAGTTCATCCATGGTGCTCCCGATCCCGTATGGGAACATCACAACTCCAAAGAGTCTTTCTACCGGGGTAATCACTCGTCTTCATCGACCTGGTGTACGCACCTCTGCCAGGGTACAAACCTGTCTGACAAAGGGGACCACATATCCCAAATAACAGGACCCTGTCCATCGCCTGGGTAACCAGGGATATGCCCTATGCGCGCACACAAAATACGTGCCGTTATACGCTGCCATTTCATATATTGTCTGGGGTCCCAAGACTGGGCCCACAGACCTCCACCTGTTTTATTCGGAAGGCGTGAGAGGATGGTGACCCGTGTGCCTGTTGTGATATTGAGGTTGTGTGGGCAATCGCTGTACCCTATGATATGTCCCTTTCTGCTGGTGTCGTTTCGGGTTAAAGATATGGTCCCGGTTGGCCTCCCGATCCCCGAGGTATTGGTCAGGACTAGGAATGGGGGCCCCCTTTTATGGTCATCGGGTGGTTGGTACCATCCCTGGAACGTTTGACTAATGGGGTACCCAGCACTCTCCCACTCGGTGATGTCCCCGTGGTTGTCCACACGGTAGCGGTATGATGGTCCTCCTGCCCTCCATGATCCCTCTCTCGACCCGCCTTTCATCCTTCGTTCTTGCATTGGCCCCCCCTCCTCCCGTGCCATTCTGGCTCAGAAGCCACTTGACAGTCTCAGTTAGGGTCAGCGGAACGGGGCGCAAAGGAATTCCCCCTTTGGAATGTATAGGGATATGTGAGCACACCCAGCAACTAGAAAAGTTCCCATTTCGTGCATAAACATAAGACATATACAAAAAAGGTGTTTACATGGGGCTCTCGCTTCAGTCTCACTTCCCACACGCTGGACTCAACATACATCAATGCTACTATACAGACTGTGGCACACAGTTTCATCTTATCACTCTATATTCACAACTAGTCAAAGGCAAAATGGCTGTATATGTTGCTTGTAGTGTCTCTATTGACCTGTGGGCGAATCAAAGAATAGTGGATACTACAGGCATTAGTTTTTCGGCTCGAATACCTTAAGCTGGGTCCAGTGTTTCCACTACCCCCGTCCTCTCATATCGACGCAGGCACATGCATCTCCACTAATCATAACCTCGTACGGTTCTATCCATTTTGGTGCAAAACCAGGCTTCCCAGCGATGACCTTTACCATTACGCGGGTCCCTGCCTGGGGAATATCTGGTAGGGCGGTGGATTCTAATTTCTCGTCCTGTCGGAGCTGATTATCCCTGACCTGCATTCTCATCTCCTTCAGACTGTTGCTCATTTCCAGGACGTACCTCCTGATCCTATCCCTTAAGGGTCCCACATCAGTCCCCCCTGTAACGATCCCTTCTGGGAGTTGCATTGCTCTACCCGTCATTAGCTCATAGGGGGACAGCCCAGTCATCCTGTTTGGGATCGCTCTTAACTTCATTAGAATGAGGGCCAACACATCAACCCAGGTCCTCCCGGTTTCTCGGATTACCTTTGTAATCGCCACCTTGAGGGTTCGATTCATCCATTCTACCATCCCCGAGCTCTCGAGATGGTATGGGATGTGAAATTTCTGCCTTATCCCCATCAGTTTACACACTGCCTTTATTACCCCTCCCGTGAAGTGGGTGCCCTGATCCGAATCCATTTGCACCGGCACCCCTCATCTGGGGATGATCTCCTCGGCCAGTGTCCTGGCCACTGTAGTGGCCGTACAATTTCGTGTGGGGAACGCTTCCACCCACCGAGTGAATTGGTCAATTACCACCAAGCAGTATCTTTTCCCCCACGAGTCCGGCAGTGGCCCGGTGAAATCTATCTGTATATTTTCCCATGGCCCCCTTGGTCTCGGTTGATGGGCCATCCGTATCCTAACTGGCTTGCCAGGGTTATGTTGCGCACATGTTATACAGCGCTGACAGTGTTTGGCTATATCCCGCCCCATTCCGGACCACCATCAATCTTCTCGTGAGCCACTCCATCATGGGTCCCCTGTCTGTATGGGCCACTCCATGGTGTAGTTCCAGTAATGTCTGCTTAATGCATCCATCCTTTCTCCACTGGTGTGGCTTCACTGCCCCCAGGAGGCCTTCTGCCGGGTTTTCTCCTATGTCCCTTATGTTCTGGCCCTGGGACGTTAACCGGCGTCATGTCAACGAGGCCCGTGTTCTGCTTTGTTTTGGCCCATACCGGCTCTAGGGCCTCGCATATCACCCCGTCTACCCCCGACTCTTATCCCTAATCACGGGCCAGTGGTTTAGCACTGCCCATTTTCGCAATGTTTCGTAAGGGTGCAGAGTACTTGCTTTTACGTCCATCCGCTTGCGGCCAGATTATTTTGTTAAGCTCGGCGTCTATTAATAGTTTAAATTCCCTTATTAAGTCTGTTCCTAGAATAATGTTTTCATTATTTGTATCAGGCAAGTATTATTACATGGGTTAGTTCTGTTTTATTTTATTCTGACTATCCCACCATTTCCTTTATCTGTCAGGTGAGTCTTCTTTATTCTATTAAGAAATCCAAATGAATAATGTCCAATATAAACCAGTTGTCAATGGAAAGGGTTAACTTCTTTACAGGTTTGTAAGAAGGCCTGATGTCATTACGTGACTTCACGTAATCATCCGAATTTCATTTTTTTTTAAGTCTTTGTGCTTTCAAAACTTGCTTAGAAATTAAGAATCCGTTAAAACAGCAGAAATCATTCGTAAAGTCGTCATAATAGAAGTCTTCTCATCAGGACAGGCAGCATTTTAGATTAAATTTCAATTTTTTCCTTAACTTCTAATTCAAGTACTTGCCAAAGATTTTTTTTTAATTGATTTAAAACGACTACCACACATTTTTAACAGCTATTTTGTTTACCGAGCTTCAATTTTCACACAAGCTGTATGCATTCCAACATTTCCTATAAGAATTTTAAAATCAGTAAGATTTCCTAATTCCCAATTTTTCTTTCTGTGCTGAGTTCGCATAGCTTAGATCTCTTCTCCTCGTTATTTTCAAAACCCTCCTGCTTGTTTAGACTGTTCGGGACTTTTCTTGATAAACACGTCTATTCTGGAAATCTTTTCCAACTGCAATGAAACTCTCTTGTAATTTAAAATCATTTTCAATGGAGAGTGTCTTTTACCTCTTCCAAAAATCTTTTCAATTAAACCAATATATTTTTTTTTCACAGCCAATATCAACAAGTATTTAGTAAGTTATGTCCTTTTTTTTTGATCTCCTTTCTTCAAATTGGGTTTTGGTATTTTACACAGAGGGCTCGTCTCTCGGTAACTTTGTTAATTCAGACAATCGAAGACACTTTTTCTTTCAATTTCGTTCAATTTGTTTTCTTTCAAGGCTGCATCTTTATCCTTTCTTTTCATAACTAGAACGGAGTCTAGCACGTAGGCTTTGAGGGCTGCTTTTCGTCATCTCAAATGTCCCAGTTTTTCTTTCTGTTTCTGTGTCTCCCACCACTCTCTCTGTTCTTTCACACTTTTTTTTTTCCCGTCGGGGCCCATCCGTCCTTTCGGTCATGTATAGTCTGGTGAGGGACCCTAGGCGGGGCCCTCTCCGTTTCCTTAGCACTCATCGTAGTCTCCCGTCACGGTCTTACTACTGTCAGCGGTCCGTTCAGGACTTGCAGTCTCTATCGTCAGAGGTGTTTCAACACACTTGCGATTCGTTAAAAATGGCGCCTCCGCGACCCACTACGATCTTTTCCAGCTGCACCCGCAACTTACTACAACCACATTAATTGTTCTACACACGACCCCCAATGTCCCGACCTAAGTCACAAGGAGATTAGTCCCTACTTCACTCACTGTTCCACTTTTCCGTCGCCACTTTGCCCTCTCGATGTTCCCTTCGACCTTAATCCTTGGCCTTCACGTGGGGCATTCGCCCTCTTAATTCCGGCTCAAGTTAGGTGACTGAGATAGTTTGTGACAATCGAGGTGGCGGGGAACACTCGTTTCTTTCACACATCACTCATACCAAGCTAGCTTAGCCTCTAACCCGCGGCTCAACTGTGGTTTTTCTCACCGTTCACGGACGTTTTGTTCTTTGGTGAATCGGGGCTCAGGGGTCGCCCTGTTCTGGGGCCCAATTGACTGGATGGTCAAACCTTGACTACTCGTCCCTCTCCACCGGCTAGGCGACCTGAGGCGACCGTATTCACCCTGCTCGCAGCGCTAAATCTGTAAGGGAAATAAATTCCACACCAAGTCCGAGTACAGTGAAAGAAAACGTCACAGTTTATTCATACAGAGCGCTCTGGGAGAAGTGGGGAAACTCTGCAGCTTTGCCACACCTCTCCGAGCGAAGTTTCCAAGTTACAATTATACCTTTGGGGGCGGTCCTGCCCCCTTACACCATTGTCCAATTATCTAACATTTTTGTAATGTCTTATCCTATATGGTAATGCTATGACAATCTATCTTTACATTGTGGTAAGTCAAAGGTTAACTAGCATACACACACACAAGTGGGGTTATTTTCCTCGCATCAGCAGAAAAACAAGGAACTATCTTCCTGTTATTAGTACAAGCGATATACATCTGTTTGCCTTTTCAACCGTCCGTTTCTCTACTTCCCCTATCTTCATGACTCAGGGTCAATGAACATTGGGGTCTAAATATGCCTTTTGTTTTAAGCAGGCAATTTGTTGCTTGAACGTTTACATGGTACAGTACCAAAAACAAGAGTATTATAAACTAAGAGATAATCTTCCACAACATTATCAACCTTATTTATCAACCTCCTCCTTTTTTATTTTAATTTCTACAGGGCTAGAAATTCATTTGCTTAGTACCGGCCATTAGCGCTGTGGATCACGAGCGTTTCCCCGAGATAAGGAGTTGTAGTGCGTTAGAATCTCTGTCAGTGGTGTGTCCTTTGGCTTGACAGTAACAAGCACATTTTTTAGGGTTTCATACACCTCGGGGTCTGCTTCAGTCAGGAAAATCTCCGTTTCCTTTCTAACACCACCCGGTTACAGTTTTAATCATCGTGGACTCCAACAATCCCATTTGCGGTGAAAAACATGTCTAGCCACTCCACATACGCTCAGAAAGTCTCTCAGTTGCGATGGAACTCACCCAAGCTCCCCATTATTCCCATCGACGGGGCCATCTGGGATCTTCAGTTCAGCCAAGTGTGCTTGTAATTTACTTTGGCTTTTTTAGATCTGCTGCAATACAAAGAACGTCTCAAAGTCTCTCTGTTGGTTGGCTGGGACATCCACCAACAAAAATTTCATCTAGGGAATCTGATTATCCCATCTTCATCCAACGTTATATATTCTTTACAACATCACAAACACATACATACACAAGTTGGTTCTATTGGACCTTGTCATGTGACCTTCTCACATGATCCTTTTATCGTATACCTCACCAGTTGCATTAGCACAGTAGGCCACTAGAGGGTGCTATATTACACCAGAGGGGAGAGCTTCCATTGGTCCAAAGTCACCTGTTCCCCCCCCGAGCTCGCTCCACTCGCCCCACGTCATGTCCCAAAATACATTGGGTATTTGTCAACAGCTAAAGCCATAACCAGCAGGTTGATTTGCATTCTAGGTATAAAGTATAGCAATAGAATGGGTATGAGGTGATTTTTAAAATGGTAAATCTGATTATATAATATATTTACAATGAAATTAGAAGTGCAATTGGTTATGAAAAATCCATTGTAACACTTCTGACAAATCAACTCTTTATAAAATGAATCTATTTCTCTGATGATTGTAATTCACACTTTCTTTTAACAGGACATATAGTTTTTGTGAGACACAGGTGAAAACCTCGACGAGTGTTAATGAACATAATTTTTTATCTTCAAAAAACGGAATTCTTGCAACTTCACAGCCACGATCAATTAACAGTATTCACAAACTCGTCGAGATACAGGTAACTGCACAACCTCTGGATTATTGATCATAACCTCTGCATTACTAGTCCGGCAAAATAACCTTGACACAACTGGTTTGTCTATAAATCTCTGATGCATTTTGGGGTAGTGTAACTGAGTAATGTGATAACGGAGACCGCAACAATCCACAGCAACAGAAGAAGAAACTGCAATAAAGTATCAGTTAAGAATATTCGCACAGTCGGACTGGGAAATTGGGTTAGATTTGATCTGCGTCCAATTCCTGGCTCACACAGTGCCTGAACCAAGAGGCCCGAGGGCCGATGGAACTTGATCCTCGAGCCTCAACAACAGGCTGAAATGAGCCCGTCCAACTGGTCTTTCCCACGGGAATGGGAGCACGGCCCAGCACACCTAGGGATTGTCAGCGCGTGTGAAAAGTCTGCAGCATCTGCAGTTCAGACTTTGAGGGATTCAACCACTAAATCGACATGATGATTTTATTCAAGATTTAAGAGAAAAGAGTTTAGTGGAAGGAGAAAACTACAGCTTGTAATGTAACAGAGTCACATTCTGCAGGAGTCTGGTGTGTACCCCCAAAACATCGTGTCCCCAAAACACACCGTGTCCCCCCCAACACACCGTGTGCCCCCGATCCCCAACACACCGGGTCCCCCCGATCCCCGACACACCGTGTCCCCCCGATCCCCAACACACCGTGTCCCCCCCAACACACCGTGTCCCCCGATCCCCAACACACCGGATCCCCCTGATCCCCAAAACATCGTGTCCCCCCAACACACCGTGTCCCCCCGATCCCCAACACACCGGGTCCCCCCGATCCCCAAAACATCGTGTCCCCCCAACACACCGTGTCCCCCCAACACACAATGTGCCCCCGATCCCCAACACACCGTGTCCCCCCCGATCCCCAACACACCGTGTCCCCCGATCCCCGACACACCGTGTCCCCGATCCCCAACACACCGTGTCCCCCGATCCCCAACACACCGTGTCCCCCGATCCCCAACACACCGTGTCCCCCGATCCCCAACACACCGTGTCCCCCTGATCCCCAACACACCGTGTCCCCCCCAACACACCGTGTCCCCCGATCCCCAACACACCGGGTCCCCCCGATCCCCAAAACATCGTGTCCCCCCAACACACCGTGTCCCCCCCAACACACCGTGTCCCCCGATCCCCAACACACCGTGTCCCCCGATCCCCAACACACCGTGTCCCCCCGATCCCCAACACACCGTGTCCCCCCCAACACACCGTGTCCCCCGATCCCCAACACACCGGGTCCCCCCGATCCCCAAAACATCGTGTCCCCCCCAACACACCATGTGCCCCCGATCCCCAACACACCGTGTCCCCCCGATCCCCAACACACCGTGTCCCCCGATCCCCAACACACCATGTGCCCCCGATCCCCAACACACCGTGTCCCCCCGATCCCCAACACACCATGTGCCCCCGATCCCCAACACACCGTGTCCCCCGATCCCCAACACACCGTGTCCCCCCCAACACACCGTGTCCCCCCCAACACACCGTGTCCCCCAATCCCCAACACACCGTGTCCCCCCCAACACACCGTGTCCCCCGATCCCCAACACACCGTGTCCCCCGATCCCCAACACACCGTGTCCCCCGATCCCCAACACACCGTGTCCCCCGATCCCCAACACACCGTGTCCCCCGATCCCCAACACACCGTGTCCCCCCGATCCCCAACACACCGTGTCCCCCCCAACACACCGTGTCCCCCCCAACACACCGTGTCCCCCGATCCCCAACACACCGTGTCCCCCCGATCCCCGACACACCGTGTCCCCCGATCCCCAACACACCGTGTCCCCCCGATCCCCAACACACCGTGTCCCCCCCCAACACATTGTGTCCCCCGATCCCCAACACACCGTGTCCCCCCGATCCCCAACACACCGTGTCCCCCCCCAACACATTGTGTCCCCCGATCCCCAACACACCGTATCCCCCCGATCCCCAACACACCATGTCCCCCCCAATCCCCAAAACATCGTGTCCGCCCAACACACCGTGTCCCCCGATCCCCAACACACCATGTCCCCCGATCCCCAACACACCGTGTCCCCCCGATACCCAACACACCGTGTCCCCCCGATCCCCAACACACCGTGTCCCCCGATCCCCAACACACCGTGTCCCCCCGATACCCAACACACCGTGTCCCCCCGATCCCCAACACACCGTGTCCCCCCGATCCCCAACACACCGTGTCCCCCCGATCCCCGACACACCGTGTCCCCCCGATCCCCAACACACCGTGTCCCCCCGATCCCCAACACACCGTGTCCCCCCGATCCCCAACACACCATGTCCCCCCCAACACACCGTGTCCCCCGATCCCCAACACACCGTGTCCCCCCGATCCCCAACACACCGTGTCCCCCCGATCCCCAACACACCGTGTCCCCCCGATCCCCAACACACCATGTCCCCCCCAACACACTGTGTCCCCCGATCCCCAACACACCATGTCCCCCCCAACACACCGTGTCCCCCGATCCCCAACACACCGTGTGTCCCCCGATCCCCAACACACCGTGTCCCCCGATCCCCAACACACCGTGTCCCCCTGATCCCCGACACACCGTGTCCCCCCAACACACCGTGTCCCCCGATCCCCGACACACCGTGTCCCCCGATCCCCAACACACCGTGTACCCCCGATCCCCAACACACCGTGTCCCCCGATCCCCAACACACCGTGCCCCCGATCCCCAACACACCGTGTCCCCCGATCCCCAACACACCGTGTCCCCCCGATCCCCGACACACCGTGTCCCCCCGATCCCCAACACACCGTGTCCCCCCGATCCCCAACACACCGTGTCCCCCGATTCCCGACACACCGTGTCCCCCCGATCCCCAACACACCGGATCCCCCGATCCCCAACACACCGTGTCCCCCCGATCCCCAACACACCGTGTCCCCCGATCCCCAACACACCGTGTCCCCCGATCCCCAACACACCGTGTCCCCCCGATCCCCGACACACCGTGTCCCCCGATCCCCAACACACCGTGTCCCCCGATCCCCAACACACCGTGTCCCCCGATCCCCAACACACCGTGTCCCCCCCAACACACCGTGTCCCCCCGATCCCCGACACACCGTGTCCCCCCGATCCCCGACACACCGTGACCCCCCGATCCGCGACACACCGTGTGCCCCCCAACACACGATGTCCCCCGATCCCCAACACACCGTGTCCCCCGATCCCCGACACACCGTGTCCCCTGATCCCCAACACACCGTGTCCCGCGATCCCCAACACACGGTGTCCCCCGATCCCCAACACACCGTGTCCCCGATCCCCAACACACCGTGTCTGCCCGATCCCCAACACACCGTGTCCCCCGATCCCCAACACACCGTGTCCCCCCGATCCCCGACACACCATGTCCCCCGATCCCCAACACACCGTGTCCCCCGATCCCCAACACACCGTGTCCCCCGATCCCCAACACACCGTGTCCCCCCAACACACCGTGTCCCCCGATCCCCAACACACCGTGTCCCCCCAACACACCGTGTCCCCTGATCCCCGACACACCGTGTCCCCCTGATCCCCAACACACCGTGTCCCCCCGATCCCCAACACACCGTGTCCCCTCGATCCCTGACACACCGTGTCCCCCCGATCCCCAAAACACCGTGTCCCCCGATCCCCAACACACCGGGTCCCCCCGATCCCCGACACACCGTGTCCCCCGATTCCCAATACACCGTGTCCCCCCAACACACCGTGTCCCCCCGATCCCCAAAACACCGTGTCCCCCGATCCCCAACACACCGGGTCCCCCCGATCCCCAACACACCGTGTCCCCCGATTCCCAATACACCGTGTCCCCCCAACACACCGTGTCCCCCCGATCCCCAAAACACCGTGTCCCCCGATCCCCAACACACCGTGTCCCCCAATCCCCAACACACCGTGTGTCCCCCCAACACACCGTGTCCCCCCGATCCCCAACACACCGTGTCCCCCCGATCCCCAACACACCGTGTCCCCCGATCCCCAACACACCGTGTCCCCCGATCCCCAACACACCGTGTCCCCCCGATCCCCGACAAACCGTGTCCCCCCGATCCCCAACACACCGTGTCCCCCCGATCCCCGACACACCGTGTCCGCCCGATCCCCGACACACCGTGTCCCCCGATCCCCAACACACCGGGTCCCCCCGATCCCCAACACACCGTGTCCCCCGATTCCCAATACACCGTGTCCCCCCAACACACCGTGTCCCCCCGATCCCCAAAACACCGTGTCCCCCGATCCCCAACACACCGTGTCCCCCAATCCCCAACACACCGTGTGTCCCCCCAACACACCGTGTCCCCCCGATCCCCAACACACCATGTCCCCCCGATCCCCAACACACCGTGTCCCCCGATCCCCAACACACCGTGTCCCCCCGATCCCCGACACACCGTGTCCCCCCGATCCCCGACACACCGTGTCCCCCCGATCCCCAACACACCGTGTCCCCCCGATCCCCGACACACCGTGTCCGCCCGATCCCCGACACACCGTGTCCGCCCGATCCCCGACACACCGTGTCCCCCCGATCCCCAACACACCGTGTCCCCCGATTCCCAACACACCGTGTCCCCCGATCCCCAACACACCGTGTCCCCCGATTCCCAACACACCGTGTCCCCCGATCCCCAACACACCGTGTCCCCCGATTCCCAACACACCGTGTCCCCCCCCAACACACCGTGTCCCCCGATCCCCAACACACCGTGTCCCCCGATTCCCAATACACCGTGTCCCCCCAACACACCGTGTCCCCCGATCCCCAACACACCGTGCCCCCGATCCCCAACACACCGTGTCCCCCCGATCCCCAACATACCGTGTCCCCCGATCCCCAACACACCGTGTCCCCCCGATCCCCAACACACCGTGTCCCCCCGATCCCCAACACACCGTGTCCCCCCGATCCCCAACACACCGTGTCCCCCGATTCCCGACACACCGTGTCCCCCCGATCCCCAACACACCGGGTCCCCCGATCCCCAACACACCGTGTCCCCCCGATCCCCGACACACCGTGTCCCCCGATCCCCAACACACCGTGTCCCCCCGATCCCCAACACACCGTGTCCCCCGATCCCCAACACACCGTGTCCCCCCGATCCCCAACACACCGTGTCCCCCCCCAACTCACCGTGTCCCCCGATCCCCAACACACCGTGTCCCCCGATCCCCAACACACCGTGTCCCCCGATCCCCAACACACCGTGTCCCCCGATCCCCAACACACCGTGTCCCCCCGATCCCCAACACACCGTGTCCCCCGATCCCCAACACACCGTGTCCCCCGATCCCCAACACACCGTGTCCCCCGATCCCCAACACACCGTGTCCCCCGATCCCCAACACACCGTGTCCCCCCGATCCCCAACACACCGTGTCCCCCGATCCCCGACACACCGTGTCCCCCCGATCCCCGACACACCGTGTCCCCCCGATCCCCAACACACCGTGTCCCCCCGATCCCCAACACACCGTGTCCCCCGATCCCCAACACACCGTGTCCCCCCGATCCCCAACACACCGTGTCCCCCTGATCCCCGACACACCGTGGCCCCCCCAACACACCGTGTCCCCCGATCCCCGACACACCGTGTCCCCCGATCCCCAACACACCGTGTACCCCCGATCCCCAACACACCGTGTCCCCCGATCCCCAACACACCGTGCCCCCGATCCCCAACACACCGTGTCCCCCGATCCCCAACACACCGTGTCCCCCGATCCCCAACACACCGTGTCCCCCCGATCCCCGACACACCGTGTCCCCCCGATCCCCAACACACCGTGTCCCCCCGATCCCCAACACACCGTGTCCCCCGATTCCCGACACACCGTGTCCCCCCGATCCCCAACACACCGGGTCCCCCGATCCCCAACACACCGTGTCTCCCCGATCCCCAACACACCGTGTCCCCCCGATCCCCAACACACCGTGTCCCCCGATTCCCGACACACCGTGTCCCCCCGATCCCCAACACACCGGGTCCCCCGATCCCCAACACACCGTGTCCCCCCGATCCCCGACACACCGTGTCCCCCGATCCCCAACACACCGTGTCCCCCGATCCCCAACACACCGTGTCCCCCCGATCCCCAACACACCGTGTGTCCCCCCAACACACCGTGTCCCCCAATCCCCGACACACCGTGTCCCCCGATCCCCAACACACCGTGTCCCCCCGATCCCCGACACACCGTGTCCCCCCGATCCCCAACACACCGTGTCCCCCCGATCCCCGACACACCGTGTCCCCCCGATCCCCGACACACCGTGACCCCCCGATCCGCGACGCACCGTGTGCCCCCCAACACACCGTGTCCCCCCCCAACACACCGTGTCCCCCAATCCCCGACACACCGTGTCCCCCCGATCCCCAACACACCGTGTCCCCCCGATCCCCGACACACCGTGTGCCCCCGATCCCCAACACACCGTGTCCCCCCGATCCACGACACACCGTGTGCTCCCCAACACACCGTGTCCCCCCGATCCCCAACACACCGTGTCCCCCCGATCCCCAACACACCGTGTCCCCCCGATCCCCAACACACCGTGTCCCGCGATCCCCAACACACCGTGTCCCGCGATCCCCAACACACCGTGTCCCCCCGATCCCCAACACACCGTGTCCCGCGATCCCCAACACACCGTGTCCCGCGATCCCCAACACACGATGTCCCCCGATGCCCAACACACCGTGTCCCCCGATCCCCGACACACCGTGTCCCCCGATCCCCAACACACCGTGTCCCGCGATCCCCAACACACGGTGTCCCCCGATCCCCAACACACCGTGTCCCCCGATCCCCAACACACCGTGTCTGCCCGATCCCCAACACACCGTGTCCCCCGATCCCCAACACACCGTGTCCCCCCGATCCCCGACACACCGTGTCCCCCGATCCCCAACACACCGTGTCCCCCGATCCCCAACACACCGTGTCCCGCGATCCCCAACACACCGTGTCCCCCGATCCCCGACACACCGTGTCCCCCGATCCCCAACACACCGTGTCCCGCGATCCCCAACACACGGTGTCCCCCGATCCCCAACACACCGTGTCCCCCGATCCCCAACACACCGTGTCTGCCCGATCCCCAACACACCGTGTCCCCCGATCCCCAACACACCGGGTCCCCCCGATCCCCAACACACCGTCTCCCCCCCAACACACCGTGTCCCCCGATCCCCAACACACCGTGTCCCCCCGATCCCCAACACACCGTGTCCCCCCGATCCCCAACACACCGTGTCTCCCCGATCCCCAACACACCGTGTCCCCCCCAACACACCGTGTCCCCCGATCCCCAACACACCGTGTCCCCCGATCCCCAACACACCGGGTCCCCCCGATCCCCAACACACCGTCTCCCCCCCAACACACCGTGTCCCCCGATCCCCAACACACCGTGTCCCCCCGATCCCCAACACACCGTGTCCCCCCGATCCCCAACACACCGTGTCCCCCCGATCCCCAACACACCGTGTCCCCCGATCCCCAACACACCGTGTCTCCCCGATCCCCAACACACCGTGTCCCCCCCAACACACCGTGTCCCCCGATCCCCAACACACCGTGTCCCCCGATCCCCGACACACCGTGTCGCCCGATCCCCGACACACCGTGTCCCCCCGATCCCCAACACACCGTGTCCCCCGATCCCCGACACACCGTGTCCCCCCGATCCGCGACACACCGTGTGTCCCCAATACACCGTGTGCCCCCCAACACACCGTGTCCCCCCCCAATACACTGCGTGCCCCCCAACACACCGTGTCCCCCGTTCCGCGACACACCGTGTGCCCCCCAACACACCGTGTGCCCCCCAACACACCGTGTCCCCCCCAATACACCGTGTGCCCCCCAACACACCGTGTCCCCCGATCCCCAACACACCGTGTCCCCCGATCCCCAACACACCGTGTGTCCCCCAAATACACCGCATGCCCCCCAACACACCGTGTCCCCCCAATACACCGTGTGCCCCCCAACACACCGTGTCCCCCCCGATACACCGTGTGCCCCCCAACACACCGTGTCCCCCGATCCCCAACACACCGTGTCCCCCGATCCCCGACACACCGTGTCCCCCGATCCCTGACACACCGTGTCCCCCCGATCCCCGACACACCGTGTGCCCCCCAACACACCGTGTCCCCCCCAACACACCGTGTCCCCCCGATCCCCGACACACCGTGTGCCCCCCAACACACCGTGTCCCCCCCAACACACCGTGTCCCCCCAATCCCCAACACACCGTGTCCCCCCCAACACACCGTGTCCCCCCGATCCCCGACACACCGTGTGCCCCCCAACACACCGTGTCCCCCCCAACACACTGTGTCCCCCCGATCCCCGACACACCGTGTGCCCCCCAACACACCGTGTCCCCCGATCCCGGACACACCGTGTCCCCCCGATCCCCGACACACCGTGTCCCCGATCCCCGACACACCGTGTCCCCCCGATCCCCGACACACCGTGTCCCCCCAATCCCCAACACACCGTGTCCGCCCGATCCCCAACACACCGTGTCCCCCCGATCCCCGACACACCGTGTCCCCCCAATCCCCAACACACCGTGTCCGCCCGATCCCCAACACACCGTGTCCCCCCGATCCCCAACACACCGTGTCCCCCCGATCCGCGACACACCGTGTGCCCCCCAACACACCGTGTCCCCGATCCCCAACACACCGTGTCCCCCGATCCCCGACACACCGTGTCCCCCCGATCCCCAACACACCGTGTCCCCCCAACACACCATGTCCCCCGATCCCCGACACACCGTGTCCCCCGATCCCCGACACACCGTGTCCCCCGATCCCCAACACACCGTGTCCCCCCGACACACCGTGTCCCCCCGATCCCCAACACACCGTGTCCCCCCGATCCCCGACACACCGTGTCCCCCCGATCCCCGACACACCGTGTCCCCCCGATCCCCGACACACCGTGACCCCCCGATCCGCGACACACCGTGTGCCCCCCAACACACCGTGTCCCCCCCCAACACACCGTGTCCCCCAATCCCCGACACACCGTGTCCCCCCGATCCCCGACACACCGTGTCCCCCCGATCCCCGACACACCGTGTGCCCCCGATCCCCAACACACCGTGTCCCCCCGATCCACGACACACCGTGTGCTCCCCAACACACCGTGTCCACCCGATCCCCAACACACCGTGTCCCCCCGATCCCCAACACACCGTGTCCCCCCGATCCCCAACACACCGTGTCCCGCGATCCCCAACACACCGTGTCCCGCGATCCCCAACACACCGTGTCCCCCCGATCCCCAACACACCGTGTCCCGCGATCCCCAACACACCGTGTCCCGCGATCCCCAACACACGATGTCCCCCGATCCCCAACACACCGTGTCCCCCGATCCCCGACACACCGTGTCCCCCGATCCCCAACACACCGTGTCCCGCGATCCCCAACACACGGTGTCCCCCGATCCCCAACACACCGTGTCCCCCGATCCCCAACACACCGTGTCTGCCCGATCCCCAACACACCGTGTCCCCCGATCCCCAACACACCGTGTCCCCCCGATCCCCGACACACCATGTCCCCCGATCCCCAACACACCGTGTCCCCCGATCCCCAACACACCGTGTCCCCCCAACACACCGTGTCCCCCGATCCCCAACACACCGTGTCCCCCCAACACACCGTGTCCCCTGATCCCCGACACACCGTGTCCCCCTGATCCCCAACACACCGTGTCCCCCCGGTCCCCAACACACCGTGTGCCCCCGGTCCCCAACACACCGTGTCCCCTCGATCCCTGACACACCGTGTCCCCCCGATCCCCAAAACACCGTGTCCCCCGATCCCCAACACACCGGGTCCCCCCGATCCCCCACACACCGTGTCCCCCGATCCCCAACACACCGTGTCCCCCGATCCCCAACACACCGTGTCCCCCCGATCCCCAACACACCGTGTCCCCCGATCCCCGACACACCGTGTCCCCCGATCCCCAACACACCGTGTCCCCCCGATCCCCAACACACCGTGTCCCCCGATCCCCGACACACCGTGTCCCCCGATCCCCAACACACCGTGTCCCCCGATCCCCAACACACCGTGTCCCCCCCAACACACCGTGTCCCCCCGATCCCCAACACACCGGGTCCCCCCGATCCCCAACACACCGTGTCCCCCCAACACACCGTGTCCCCCGATCCCCAACACACCGTGTCCCCCCGATCCCCAACACACCGTGTCCCCCGATCCCCGACACACCGTGTCCCCCCGATCCCCGACACACCGTGTCCCCCGATCCCCAACACACCGTGTCCCCCCGATCCCCAACACACCGTGCCCCCCGATCCCCGACACACCGTGTCCCCCGATCCCCAACACACCGTGTCCCCCCGATCCCCAACACACCGTGTCCCGCGATCCCCAACACACCGTGTCCCCCGATCCCCAACACACCGTGTCCCCCCCGATCCCCAACACACCGTGTCCCGCGATCCCCAACACACCGTGTCCCCCCGATCCCCAACACACCGTGTCCCCCCAACACACAGTGTCCCCCCGATCCCCAACACACCGTGTACCCCCGATCCCCAACACACCGTGTCCCCCCAACACACAGTGTCCCCCCGATCCCCAACACACAGTGTCACCCCGATCCGCGACACACCATGTGCCCCCAACACACCGTGTCCCCCGATCCCCAACACACCGTGTCCCGCGATCCGCAACACACCATGTCCCCTGATCCCCGACACACCGTGTCCCCCGATCCCCAACACACCGTGTCCCCCCGATCCCCAACACACCGTGTCCCCCGATCCCCAACACACCGTGTCCCCCCGATCCCCGACACACAGTGTCCCCCCGATCCCCAACACACCGTGTCCCCCCGATCCCCAACACACCGTGTCACCCCGATCCCCAACACACCGTGTCCCCCGATCCCCAACACACCGTGTCCCCCCGATCCCCGACACACAGTGTCCCCCCGATCCCCAACACACCGTGTCCCCCCGATCCCCAACACACCGTGTCCCCCCGATCCCCAACACAACGTGTCCCCCGATCCCCAACACACCGGGTCCCCCGATCCCCAACACACCGTGTCCCCCCGATCCCCAACACACCGTGTCCCCCCGATCCCCAACACACCGTGTCCCCCGATCCCCAACACACCGTGTCCCCCCGATCCGCGACACACCGTGTCCCCCCGATCCCCAACACACCGTGTCCCCCCGATCCCCAACACACCGTGTCCCCCGATCCGCGACACACCATGTGCCCCCAACACACCGTGTCCCCCGATCCCCAACACACCGTGCCCCCCCCATTACACCGTGTGCCCCCCAACACACCGTGTCCCCCAATCCGCGACACACCATGTACCCCCCAACACACCGTGTCCCCCCCAATACACCGTGTGCCCCCCAACACACCGTGTCCCCCCAATACACCGTGTGCCCCCCAACACACCGTGTCCCCCCAAACACACCGTGTCCGCCCCAATACACCGTGTGCCCCCCAACACACCGTGTCCCCCCCCAATACACTGCGTGCCCCCCAACACACCGTGTCCCCCGTTCCGCGACACACCGTGTGCCCCCCAACACACCGTGTGCCCCCCAACACACCGTGTCCCCCCCAATACACCGTGTGCCCCCCAACACACCGTGTCCCCCGATCCCCAACACACCGTGTCCCCCAAATACACCGCGTGCCCCCCAACACACCGTGTCCCCCCGATACACCGTGTGCCCCCCAACACACCGTGTCCCCCCAATACACCGTGTGCCCCCCAACACACCGTGTCCCCCCCGATACACCGTGTGCCCCCCAACACACCGTGTCCCCCGATCCCCAACACACCGTGTCCCCCGATCCCCGACACACCGTGTCCCCCGATCCCCGACACACCGTGTCCCCCGATCCCCGACACACCGTGTCCCCCGATCCCCGACACACCGTGTCCCCCGATCCCCAACACACCGTGTCCCCCGATCCCCGACACACCGTGTCCCCCGATCCCTGACACACCGTGTCCCCCCGATCCCCGACACACCGTGTCCCCCCGATCCCCGACACACCGTGTCCCCCCAATCCCAACACACCATGTCCCCCCCAACACACCGTGTCCCCCCGATCCCCGACACACCGTGTGCCCCCCAACACACCGTGTCCCCCCCAACACACCGTGTCCCCCCGATCCCCGACACACCGTGTGCCCCCCAACACACCGTGTCCCCCGATCCCTGACACACCGTGTCCCCCCGATCCCCGACACACCGTGTCCCCGATCCCCGACACACCGTGTCCCCCCGATCCCGACACACCGTGTCCCCCAATCCCCAACACACCGTGTCCCCCCAACACACCGTGTCCCCCCGATCCGCGACACACCGTGTGCCCCCCAACACACCGTGTCCCCGATCCCCAACACACCGTGTCCCCCGATCCCCGACACACCGTGTCCCCCGATCCGCGACACACCGTGTGCCCCCCAACACACCGTGTCCCCGATCCCCAACACACCGTGTCCCCCGATCCCCAACACACCGTGTCCCCCCAACACACCATGTCCCCCGATCCCCGACACACCGTGTCCCCCGATCCCCGACACACCGTGTCCCCCGATCCCCAACACACCGTGTCCCCCCGACACACCGTGTCCCCCGATCCCCGACACACCGTGTCCCCCGATCCCCGACACACCGTGTCCCCCCGATCCCCGACACACCGTGTCCCCCCGATCCCCAACACACCGTGTCCCCCGATCCCCAACACACCGTGTCCCCCGATCCCCGACACACCGTGTCCCCCGATCCCCAACACACCGTGTCCCCCCGATCCCCAACACACCGTGTCCCCCGATCCCCAACACACCGTGTCCCCCCCGATCCCCAACACACCGTGTCCCCCGATCCCCAACACACCGTGTCCCCCCGATCCCCGACACACCGTGTCCCCCGATCCCCAACACACCGTGTCCCCCGATCCCCGACACACCGTGTCCCCCGATCCCCGACACACCGTGTCCCCCGATCCCCAACACACCGTGTCCCCCGATCCCCAACACACCGTGTCCCCCCCAACACACCGTGTCCCCCCAATCCCCAACACACCGGGTCCCCCCGATCCCCAACACACCGTGTCCCCCCAACACACCGTGTCCCCCCGATTCCCAACACACCGTGTCCCCCGATCCCCAACACACCGTCTCCCCCCCAACACACCGTGTCCCCCCGATCCCCAACACACCGGGTCCCCCCGATCCCCAACACACCGTCTCCCCCCCAACACACCGTGTCCCATGATCCCCAACACACCGTGTCCCCCCGATCCCTAACACACCGTGTCCCCCGATCTCCAACACACCGTGTCCCCCCGATCCCCAACACACCGTGTCCCCCCGATCCCCAACACACCGTGTCCCCCCGATCCCCAACACACCGTGTCCCCCCAACACACCGTGTCCCCCCGATCCCCAACACACCGTGTCCCCCCGATCCCCGACACACCGTGTCCCCCCGATCCCTAACACACCGTGTCCCCCGATCCCCAACACACCGTCTCCCCCCCAACACACCGTGTCCCCCCGATCCCCAACACACCGGGTCCCCCCGATCCCCAACACACCGTCTCCCCCCCAACACACCGTGTCCCATGATCCCCAACACACCGTGTCCCCCCGATCCCTAACACACCGTGTCCCCCGATCTCCAACACACCGTGTCCCCCCGATCCCCAACACACCGTGTCCCCCCGATCCCCAACACACCGTGTCCCCCCGATCCCCAACACACCGTGTCCCCCCGATCCCCAACACACCGTGTCTCCCCGATCCCCAACACACCGTGTCCCCCCCAACACACCGTGTCCCCCGATCCCCAACACACCGTGTCCCCCCGATCCCCAACACACCGTGTCCCCCGATCCCCAACACACCGTGTCCCCTGATCCCCGACACACCGTGTCCCCCGATCCCCGACACACCGTGTCCCCCCGATCCCCAACACACCGTGTCCCCCGATCCCCGACACACCGTGTCCCCCCGATCCCCGACACACCCTGTCCCCCGATCCCCGACACACCGTGTCCCCCGATCCCCAACACACCGTGTCCCCCCGATCCCCGACACACCGTGTCCCCCGATCCCCAACACACCGTGTCCCCCCGATCCCCAACACACCGTGTCCCGCGATCCCCAACACACCGTGTCCCCCGATCCCCAACACACCGTGTCCCCCCGATCCCCAACACACCGTGTCCCCCCGATCCCCAACACACCGTGTCCCGCGATCCCCAACACACCGTGTCCCCCCGATCCCCAACACACCGTGTCCCCCCAACACACAGTGTCCCCCCGATCCCCAACACACAGTGTCACCCCGATCCGCGACACACCATGTGCCCCCAACACACCGTGTCCCCCGATCCCCAACACACAGTGTCCCCCCGATCCCCAACACACCGTGTCCCGCGATCCGCAACACACCGTGTCCCCCCGATCCCCAACACACCGTGTCCCCCCGATCCCCGACACACAGTGTCCCCCCGATCCCCAACACACCGTGTCCCCCCGATCCCCAACACACCGTGTCCCCCCGATCCCCGACACACAGTGTCCCCCCGATCCCCAACACACCGTGTCCCCCCGATCCCCAACACACCGTGTCCCCCTGATCCCCGACACACCGTGTCCCCCGATCCCCAACACACCGTGTCCCCCCGATCCCCAACACACCGTGTCCCCCCGATCCCCAACACACCATGTCCCCCCGATCCCCAACACACCGTGTCCCCCGATCCCCAACACACCGTGTCCCCCCGATCCCCGACACACAGTGTCCCCCCGATCCCCAACACACCGTGTCCCCCCGATCCCCAACACACCGTGTCCCCCCGATCCCCAACACAACGTGTCCCCCGATCCCAAACACACCGTATCCCCCGATCCGCAACACACCGTGTCCCCCCGATCCCCAACACACCGTGTCCCCCCGATCCCCAACACACCGTGTCCCCCGATCCCCAACACACCGTGTCCCCCCGATCCGCGACACACCATGTGCCCCCAACACACCGTGTCCCCCGATCCCCAACACACCGTGCCCCCCCCATTACACCGTGTGCCCCCCAACACACCGTGTCGCCCAATCCGCGACACACCGTGTGCCCCCCAACACACCGTGTCCCCCCCAATACACCGTGTGCCCCCCAACACACCGTGTCCCCCCAATACACCGTGTCCCCCGTTCCGCGACACACCGTGTGCCCCCCAACACACCGTGTCCCCCCAATACACCGTGTGCCCCCCAACACAGCGTGTCCCCCCGATCCGCGACACACCGTGTGTCCCCCAATACACCGTGTGCCCCCCAACACACCGTGTCCCCCCCAACACACCGTGTCCGCCCCAATACACCGTGTGCCCCCCAACACACAGTGTCCCCCCAATACACCGTGTCCCCCGTTCCGCGACACACCGTGTGCCCCCCAACACACCGTGTGTCCCCCAACACACCGTGTGCCCCCAACACACCGTGTCCCCCCCAATACACCGTGTGCCCCCCAACACACCGTGTCCCCCGATCCCCAACACACCGTGTCCCCCAAATACACCGCGTGCCCCCCAACACACCGTGTCCCCCCCGATACACCGTGTGCCCCCCAACACACCGTGTCCCCCCAATACACCGTGTGCCCCCCAACACACCGTGTCCCCCCAATACACCGTGTGCCCCCCAACACACCGTGTCCCCCCAATACACCGTGTGCCCCCCAACACACCGTGTCCCCCGATCCCCAACACACCGTGTCCCCCGATCCCCGACACACCGTGTGCCCCCAATCCCCAACACACCGTGTCCCCCAATCCCCGACACACAGTGTCCCCCGATCCCCGACACACCGTGTCCCCCGATCCCCGACACACCGTGTCCCCCGATCCCCGACACACCGTGTCCCCCGATCCCCGACACACCGTGTCCCCCGATCCCCGACACACCGTGTCCCCCGATCCCTGACACACCGTGTCCCCCCGATCCCCGACACACCGTGTCCCCCCAATCCCCAACACACCGTGTCCCCCCCAACACACCGTGTCCCCCCGATCCCCGACACACCGTGTGCCCCCCAACACACCGTGTCCCCCCCAACACACCGTGTCCCCCCGATCCCCGACACACCGTGTGCCCCCCAACACACCGTGTCCCCCCCAACACACCGTGTCCCCCCGATCCCCAATACACCGTGTGCCCCCCAACACACCGTGTCCCCCGATCCCTGACACACCGTGTCCCCCCGATCCCCGACACACCGTGTCCCCCCCAACACACCGTGTCCCCCCGATCCCCAACACACCGTGTCCCCCGTTCCCCAACACACCGTGTCCCCCCGATCTCCGACACACCGTGTACCCCGATCCCCAACACACCGTGTCCCCCCGATCTCCAACACACCGTGTCCCCCGATCCCCAACACACCGTGTCCCCCGATCCCTAACACACCGTGTCCCCCCAACACACCGTGTCCCCCCGATCCCCAACACACCGTGTCCCCCCGATCCCCAAAACACCGTGTCCCCCCGATCCCCGACACACCGTGTCCCCCGATCTCCGACACACCATGTCCCCCCGATCTCCGACACACCGTGTACCCCGATCCCCGACACACCGTGTCCCCCCGATCCCCAACACACCGTATCCCCCCGATCTCCAACACACCGTGTCCCCCGATCCCCAACACACCGTGTCCCCGATCCCCAACACACCGTGTCCCCCCAACACACCGTGTCCCCCCGTTCCCCAACACACCGTGTCCCCCCGATCCCCAAAACACCGTGTCCCCCGATCCCCAACACACCGTGTCCCCCCAACACACCGTGTCCCCCCAATCCCCAACACACCGTGTCCCCCCCAACACACCGTGTCCCCCCGATCCGCGACACACCGTGTGCCCCCCAACACACCGTGTCCCCGATCCCCAACACACCGTGTCCCCCGATCCCCGACACACCGTGTCCCCCCGATCCCCAACACACCGTGTCCCCCGATCCCCAACACACCGTGTCCCCCCGACACACCGTGTCCCCCGATCCCCGACACACCGTGTCCCCCAATCCCCGACACACCGTGTCCCCCGATCCCCAACACACCGTGTCCCCCCAACACACCATGTCCCCCGATCCCCGACACACCGTGTCCCCCGATCCCCGACACACCGTGTCCCCCGATCCCTAACACACCGTGTCCCCCCGACACACCGTGTCCCCCGATCCCCGACACACCGTGTCCCCCAATCCCCGACACACCGTGTCCCCCGATCCCCGACACACCGTGTCCCCCCGATCCCCACACACCGTGTCCCCCGATCCCCGACACACCGTGTCCCCCGATCCCCGACACACCGTGTCCCCCGATCCCCAACACACCGTGTCCCCCCGACACACCGTGTCCCCCGATCCCCGACACACCGTGTCCCCCAATCCCAAACACACCGTGTCCCCCCGATCCCCAACACACCGTGTCCCCCGATCCCCAACACACCGTGTCCCCCGATCCCCGACACACCGTGTCCCCCCGATCCCCAACACACCGTGTCCCCCCGATCCCCAACACACCGTGTCCCCCCGATCCCCAACACACCGTGTCCCCCCGATCCCCAACACACCGTGTCCCCCGATCCCCGACACACCGTGTCCCCCGATCCCCAACACACCGTGTCCCCCCGATCCCCAACACACCGTGTCCCCCGATCCCCAAACACACCGTGTCCCCCGATCCCCAACACACCGTGTCCCCCCGATCCCCAACACACCGTGTCCCGCGATCCCCAACACACCGTGTCCCCCCGATCCCCAACACACCGTGTCCCCCCGATCCCCAACACACCGTGTCCCGCGATCCCCAACACACCGTGTCCCCCCGATCCCCAACACACCGTGTCCCCCCAACACACCGTGTCCCCCCGATCCCCAACACACCGTGTCCCCCCGATCCCCAACACTGTCCCCCGATCCCCAACACACCGTGTCCCCCGATCCCCAACACACCGTTTCCCCCGATCCCCAACACACCGTGTCCCCCGATCCCCAACACACCGTTTCCCCCCGATCCCCGACACACCGTGTCCCCCGATCCCTAACACACCGTGTCCCCCGATCCCCAACACACCGTGTCCCCCCGATCTCCAACACACCGTGTCCCCCGATCCCCAACACACCGTGTCCCACCGATCCCCAACACACCGTGTCCCCCCGATCCCCAACACACCGTGTCCCCCGATCCCCAACACACCGTGTCCCCCGATCCCCAACACACCGTGTCCCCGTTCCCCAACATACCGTGTCCCCCGATCTCCAACACACCGTGTCCCCGATCCCCAACACACCGTGTCCCCCCGATCTCCAACACACCGTGTCCCCCGATCCCCAACACACCGTGTCCCCCCAACACACCGTGTCCCCCCGATCCCCAACACACCGTGTCCCCCCGATCCCCAACACACCGTGTCCCCCCGATCCCCAACACACCGTGTCCCCCGATCCCCAACACACCGTGTCCCCCCGATCCCCAACACACCGTGTCCCCCCGATCCCCAACACACCGTGTCCCCCGATCCCCAACACACCGTGTCCCCCCGATCCCCAACACACCGTGTCCCCCGTTCCCCAACATACCGTGTCCCCCGATCTCCAACACACCGTGTCCCCCGATCCCCAACACACCGTGTCCCACCGATCCCCAACACACCGTGTCCCCCCGATCCCCAACACACCGTGTCCCCCGATCCCCAACACACCGTGTCCCCCCGATCCCCAACACACCGTGTCTCCCGTTCCCCAACACACCGTGTCCCCCCGATCTCCGACACACCGTGTACCCCGATCCCCAACACACCGTGTCCCCCCGATCTCCAACACACCGTGTCCCCCGATCCCCAACACACCGTGTCCCCCGATCCCCAACACACCGTGTCCCCCCAACACACCGTGTCCCCCCGATCCCCAACACATCGTGTCCCCCCGATCCCCAACACACCGTGTCCCCCCGATCCCCAAAACACCGTGTCCCCCCGATCCCCGACACACCGTGTCCCCCGATCTCCGACACACCATGTCCCCCCGATCTCCGACACACCGTGTACCCCGATCCCCGACACACCGTGTCCCCCCGATCCCCAACACACCGTATCCCCCCGATCTCCAACACACCGTGTCCCCCGATCCCCAACACACCGTGTCCCCGATCCCCAACACACCGTGTCCCCCCAACACACCGTGTCCCCCCGTTCCCCAACACACCGTGTCCCCCCGATCCCCAAAACACCGTGTCCCCCGATCCCCAACACACCGTGTCCCCCCAACACACCGTGTCCCCCCGATCCCCAACACACCGTGTCCCCCCGATCCCCAACACACCGTGTCCCCCCAACACACCGTGTCCCCCCGATCCCCAACACACCGTGTCCCCCCGATCCCCAAAACACCGTGTCCCCCGAACCCCAACACACCGTGTCCCCCCAACACACCGTGTCCCCCCGATCCCCAACACACCGTGTCCCCCGATCCCCAACACACCGTGTCCCCCCGATCCCCAACACACCGTGTCCCGCGATCCCCAGCACACCGTGTCCCCCCGATCCGCGACACACCATGTGCCCCCAACACACCGTGCCCCCCCAATACACCGTGTGCCCCCCAACACACCGTGTGCCCCCCAACACACAGTGTCCCCCCGATCCGCGACACACCATGTGCCCCCAACACACCGTGCCCCCCCAATACACCGTGTGCCCCCCAACACACCGTGTCCCCCCCAATACACCGTGTGCCCCCCAACACACAGTATCCCCCCGATCCGTGACACACTATGTGCCCCCCAACACACCGTGTCCCCCGATCCCCAACACACCGTGTGCCCCCCAACACACCGGGTCCCCCGATCCCCGACACACCGTGTCCCCCCCAACACACCGTGTCCCCGATCCCCAACACACCGTGTCCCCCCGATCTCCGACACACCGTGTCCCCCCGATCCCCAACACACCGTGTCCCCCCGATCCCCAACACACCGTGTCCCCCCGATCTCCGACACACCGTGTCCCCCCGATCCCCAACACACCGTGTCCCCCCGATCCCCGACACACCGTGTCCCCCCGATCCCCAACACACCGTGTCCCCGATCCCCAACACACCGTGTCCCCCCGATCCCCGACACACCGTGTCCCCCCGATCCCCAACACACCGTGTCCCCCCGATCTCCGACACACCGTGTCCCCCCGATCCCCAACACACCGTGTCCCCCCGATCCCCAACACACCGTGTCCCCCCGATCTCCGACACACCGTGTCCCCCCGATCCCCAACACACCGTGTCCCCCCGATCTCCGACACACCGTGTCCCCCCGATCCCCAACACACCGTGTCCCCGATCCCCAACACACCGTGTCCCCCCGATCTCCGACACACCGTGTCCCCCCGATCCCCAACACACCGTGTCCCCCCGATCTCCGACACACCGTGTCCCCGATCCCCGACACACCGTGTCCCCCCGATCTCCGACACACCGTGTCCCCGATCCCCAACACACCGTGTCCCCCCGATCCCCAACACACCGTGTCCCCGATCCCCAACACACCGTGTCCCCCCGATCTCCGACACACCGTGTCCCCGATCCCCAACACACCGTGTCCCCCGATCCCCAACACACCGTGTCCCCCCGATCCCCAACACACCGTGTCCCCCCGATCCCCAACACACCGTGTCCCCCCGATCCCCAACACACCGTGTCCCCCCGATCCCCAACACACCGTGTCCCCCCGATCCCCAACACACCGTGTCCCCCCGATCCCCAACACACCGTGCCCCCCCGATCCCCAATACACCGTGTCCCCCGATCCCCAACACACCGTGTCCCCCCGATCCCCAACACACCGTGTCCCCCGATCCCCAACACACCATGTCCCCCCGATCCCCAACACACCGTGTCCCCCGATCCCCGACACACCGTGTCCCCCCGATCCATGACACACCGTGTGCTCCCCAACACACCGTGTCCCCCCGATCCCCAACACACCGCGTCCCCCCGATCCATGACACACCGTGTGCCCCCCAACACACCGTGTCCCCCGATCCCCAACACACCATGTCCCCCCGATCCCCAACACACCGTGTCCCCCCGATCCCCAACACACCGTGTCCCCCCGATCCCCAACACACCGTGTCCCCCCGATCCGCGACACACCGTGTGCCCCCCAACACACCGTGTCCCCCGATCCCCAACACACCGTGTCCCCCGATCCCCAACACACCGTGTCCCCCCAACACACCGTGTGCCCCCCAACACACCGTGTCCCCCCGATACACCGTGTGCCCCCCAACACACCGTGTCCCCCCGATACACCGTGTGCCCCCCAACACACCGTGTCCCCCCGATCCCCAACACACCGTGTCGCCCCGAGCTCCAACACACCGTGTCCCCCGATCCCCAACACACCGTGTCGCCCCGAGCTCCAACACACCGTGTCCCCCGATCCCCAACACACCGTGTCGCCCCGAGCTCCAACACACCGTGTCCCCCGATCCCCAACACACCGTGTCCCCCGATCCCCAACACACCGTGTCCCCCGATCCCCAACACACCGTGTCCCCCGATCCCCAACACACCGTGTCGCCCCGAGCTCCAACACACCGTGTCCCCCGATCCCCAACACACCGTGTCCCCCGATCCCCAACACACCGTGTCCCCCGATCCCCAACACACCGTGTCCCCCGATCCCCAACACACCGTGTCCCCCCGATCCCCAACACACCGTGTCCCCCGATCCCCGACACACCGTGTCCCCCCGATCCCCAACACACAGTGTCCCCCCGATCCCCAACACACCGTGTCCCCCCGATCCCCAACACACCGTGTCCCCCGATCCCCAACACACCGTGTCCCCCGATCCCCAACACACCGTGTCCCCCCAATACACCGCGTGCCCCCCAACACACCGTGTCCCCCCAATACACCGCGTGCCCCCCAACATACCGTGTCCCCCCAATACACCGTGTGCCCCCCAACACAGCGTGTCCCCCCAACACACCGTGTCCCCCCCAATACACCGTGTGCCCCCCAACACACCGTGTCCCCCGATCCCCAACACACCGTGTCCCCCCAACACACCGTGTCCCCCCCAATACACCGTGTGTCCCCCAACACACCGTGTCCCCCCAATACACCGCGTGCCCCCCAACACACCGTGTCCCCCCAATACACCGTGTCCCCCGATCCCCAACACACCGTGTCCCCCCAACACACCGTGTCCCCCGATCCCCAACACACCGTGTCCCCCCAACACACCGTGTCCCCCCCAATACACCGTGTGCCCCCCAACACACCGTGTCGCCCCCAATACACCGTGTGCCCCCCAACACACCGTGTCCCCCGATCCCCAACACACCGTGTCCCCCCGATCCCCAACACACCGTGTCCCCCCGATCCCCAAAACACCGTGTCCCCCGATCCCCAACACACCGTGTCACCCCGATCCCCAAAACACGGTGTCCCCCGATCCCCAGCACACCGTGTCCCCCCGATCCGCGACACACCATGTGCCCCCAACACACCGTGCCCCCCCCCAATACACCGTGTGCCCCCCAACACACAGTGTGCCCCCCAACACACAGTGTCCCCCGATCCGCGACACACCATGTGCCCCCAACACACCGTGCCCCCCCCAATACACCGTGTGCCCCCCAACACACAGTATCCCCCCGATCCGTGACACACTATGTGCCCCCCAACACACCGTGTCCCCCGATCCCCAACACACCGTGTGTCCCCCAACACACCGTGTGTCCCCCAATACACCGTGTCCCCCCAACACACCGTGTCCCCCGATCCCCAACACACCGTGTCCTCCGATCCCCGACACACCGTGTCCCCCCCAACACACCGTGTCCCCAGATCCCCAACACACTGTGTCCCCCCCAACACACCGTGTCCCCCCCAATACACCGTGTGCCCCCCAACACACCGGGTCCCCCGATCCCCGACACACCGTGTCCCCCCAACAAACCGTGTCCCCGATCCCCAACACACCATGTCCCCCGATCCCCAACACACCGTGTCCCCCCCAACACACCGTGTCCCCGATCCCCAACACACCGTGTCCCCCCGATCTCCGACACACCGTGTCCCCCCGATCCCCAACACACCGTGTCCCCCCGATCTCCGACACACCGTGTCCCCGATCCCCAACACACCGTGTCCCCCCGATCTCCGACACACCGTGTCCCCGATCCCCAACACACCATGTCCCCCCGATCCCCAACACACCGTGTCCCCCGATCCCCAACACACCGTGTCCCCCCGATCCCCAACACACCGCGTCCCCCCGATCCATGACACACCGTGTGCCCCCCAACACACCGTGTCCCCCGATCCCCAACACACCATGTCCCCCCGATCCCCAACACACCGTGTCCCCCCGATCCCCAACACACCGTGTCCCCCCGATCCCCAACACACCGTGTCCCCCCGATCCGCGACACACCGTGTGCCCCCCAACACACCGTGTCCCCCGATCCCCAACACACCGTGTCCCCCCGATCCCCAACACATCGTGTCCCCCGATCCCCAACACACCGTGTCCCCCCAACACATCGTGTGCCCCCCAACACACCGTGTCCCCCCGATACACCGTGTGCCCCCCAACACACCGTGTCGCCCCGAGCTCCAACACACCGTGTCCCCCGATCCCCAACACACCGTGTCGCCCCGAGCTCCAACACACCGTGTCCCCCGATCCCCAACACACCGTGTCCCCCCGATCCCCAACACACCGTGTCCCCCGATCCCCGACACACCGTGTCCCCCCGATCCCCAACACACCGTGTCCCCCGATCCCCAACACACCGTGTCCCCCCAATACACCGCGTGCCCCCCAACACACCGTGTCCCCCCAATACACCGCGTGCCCCCCAACACACCGTGTCCCCCCAATACACCGTGTGCCCCCCAACACAGCGTGTCCCCCCAACACACCGTGTCCCCCGATCCCCAACACACCGTGTCCCCCCCAACACACCGTGTCCCCCCCAACACACCGTGTGTCCCCCAACACACCGTGTCCCCCCAATACACCGCGTGCCCCCCAACACACCGTGTCCCCCCAATACACCGTGTCCCCCGATCCCCAACACACCGTGTCCCCCCAACACACCGTGTCCCCCGATCCCCAACACACCGTGTCCCCCCAACACACCGTGTCCCCCCCAATACACCGTGTGCCCCCCAACACACCGTGTGCCCCCCAACACACCGTGTCCCCCGATCCCCAACACACCGTGTCCCCCCGATCCCCAACACACCGTGTCCCCCCGATCCCCAAAACACCGTGTCCCCCGATCCCCAACACACCGTGTCCCCCCGATCCCCAAAACACCGTGTCCCCCGATCCCCAGCACACCGTGTCCCCCCGATCCGCGACACACCATGTGCCCCCAACACACCGTGCCCCCCCCAATACACCGTGTGCCCCCCAACACACAGTATCCCCCCGATCCGTGACACACTATGTGCCCCCCAACACACCGTGTCCCCAGATCCCCAACACACCGTGTCCCCCCCAACACACCGTGTCCCCCCCAATACACCGTGTGCCCCCCAACACACCGTGTCCCCCCCAATACACCGTGTGCCCCCCAACACACCGGGTCCCCCGATCCCCGACACACCGTGTCCCCCCCAACAAACCGTGTCCCCGATCCCCAACACACCATGTCCCCCGATCCCCAACACACCGTGTCCCCCCCAACACACCGTGTCCCCGATCCCCAACACACCGTGTCCCCCCGATCTCCGACACACCGTGTCCCCCCGATCCCCAACACACCGTGTCCCCCCGATCTCCGACACACCGTGTCCCCGATCCCCAACACACCGTGTCCCCCCGATCTCCGACACACCGTGTCCCCGATCCCCAACACACCGTGTCCCCCCGATCCGCGACACACCGTGTCCCCCGATCCCCAACACACCATGTCCCCCCGATCCCCAACACACCGTGTCCCCCGATCCCCAACACACCGTGTCCCCCCGATCCCCAACACACCGTGTCCCCCGATCCCCAACACACCATGTCCCCCCGATCCCCAACACACCGTGTCCCCCGATCCCCGACACACCGTGTCCCCCCGATCCATGACACACCGCGTGCTCCCCAACACACCGTGTCCCCCCGATCCCCAACACACCGTGTCCCCCCGATCCCCAACACACCGTGTCCCCCCGATCCCCAACACACCGTGTCCCCCCGATCCCCAACACACCGTGTCCCCCGATCCCCAACACACCATGTCCCCCCGATCCCCAACACACCGTGTCCCCCCGATCCCCAACACACCGTGTCCCCCCGATCCCCAACACACCGTGTCCCCCCGATCCGCGACACACCGTGTCCCCCCAATACACCGTGTGCCCCCCAACACACCGTGTCCCCCCGATACACCGTGTGCCCCCCAACACACCGTGTCCCCCGATCCCCAACACACCGTGTCCCCCCAACACACCGTGTGCCCTCCAACACACCGTGTCCCCCCGATACACCGTGTGCCCCCCAACACACCGTGTCCCCCCGATACACCGTGTGCCCCCCAACACACCGTGTCCCCCCGATCCCCAACACACCGTGTCGCCCCGAGCTCCAACACACCGTGTCCCCCGATCCCCAACACACCGTGTCGCCCCGAGCTCCAACACACCGTGTCCCCCGATCCCCAACACACCGTGTCGCCCCGAGCTCCAACACACCGTGTCCCCCGATCCCCAACACACCGTGTCCCCCGATCCCCAACACACCGTGTCCCCCGATCCCCAACACACCGTGTCCCCCGATCCCCAACACACCGTGTCCCCCGATCCCCAACACACCGTGTCCCCCGATCCCCAACACACCGTGTCCCCCGATCCCCGACACACCGTGTCCCCCGATCCCCGACACACCGTGTCCCCCCGATCCCCAACACACCGTGTCCCCCGATCCCCAACACACCGTGTCCCCCCAATACACCGCGTGCCCCCCAACACACCGTGTCCCCCCAATACACCGCATGCCCCCCAACACACCGTGTCCCCCCAATACACCGTGTGCCCCCCAACACAGCGTGTCCCCCCAACACACCGTGTCCCCCCCAATACACCGTGTCCCCCGATCCCCAACACACCGTGTCCCCCCCAACACACCGTGTCCCCCCCAATACACCGTGTGTCCCCCAACACACCGTGTCCCCCCAATACACCGCGTGCCCCCCAACACACCGTGTCCCCCCAATACACCGTGTGCCCCCCAACACACCGTGTCCCCCGATCCCCAACACACCGTGTCCCCCCCAATACACCGTGTGCCCCCCAACACACCGTGTCGCCCCCAATACACCGTGTGCCCCCCAACACACCGTGTCCCCCGATCCCCGACACACCGTGTCCCCCGATCCCCGACACACCGTGTCCCCCCAATCCCCAACACACCGTGTCCCCCCCGACACACCGTGTCCCCGATCCCCAACACACCGTGTCCCCCCGATCTCCGACACACCGTGTGCCCCCGATCCCCAACACACCGTGTCCCCCCGATCTCCGACACACCGTGTCCCCCCGATCCCCAACACACCGTGTCCCCCCGATCCCCAACACACCGTGTCCCCCCGATCCCCAACACACCGTGTCCCCCCGATCCCCAACACACCGTGTCCCCCCGATCTCCGACACACCGTGTGCCCCCGATCCCCAACACACCGTGTGCCCCCGATCCCCAACACACCGTGTCCCCCCGATCCGCGACACACCGTGTGCCCCCGATCCATGACACACCGCGTGCCCCCCAACACACCGTGTCCCCCCAATACACCGTGTGCCCCCCAACACACCGTGTCCCCCCAATACACCGCGTGCCCCCCAACACACCGTGTCCCCCCAACACACCGTGTCCCCCGATCCCCGACACACCGTGTCCCCCCGATCCATGACACACCGTGTGCTCCCCAACACACCGTGTCCCCCCAATACACCGCGTGCCCCCCAACACACCGTGTCCCCCCAATACACCGTGTGCCCCCCAACACACCGTGTCCCCCCAATACACCGCGTGCCCCCCAACACACCGTGTCCCCCCAATACACCGTGTCCCCCCCCAACACACCGTGTCCCCCCCAACACACCGTGTCCCCCCCAATACACCGTGTACCCCCCAACACACCGTGTCCCCCCAATACACCGTGTGCCCCCAACACACCGTGTCCCCCGATCCCCAACACACCGTGTCCCCCCGATCCCCAACACATCGTGTCCCCCCGATCCCCAAAACACCGTGTCCCCCCGATCCCCGACACACCGTGTCCCCCGATCTCCGACACACCATGTCCCCCCGATCTCCGACACACCGTGTACCCCGATCCCCGACACACCGTGTCCCCCCGATCCCCAACACACCGTGTCCCCCCGATCTCCAACACACCGTGTCCCCCGATCCCCAACACACCGTGTCCCCCGATCCCCAACACACCGTGTCCCCCCAACACACCGTGTCCCCCCGATCCCCAACACACCGTGTCCCCCCGATCCCCAAAACACCGTGTCCCCCGATCCCCAACACACCGTGTCCCCCCGATCCCCAACACATCGTGTCCCCCCGATCCCCAACACACCGTGTCCCCCCGATCCCCGACACACCGTGCCCCCCGATCCCCGACACACCGTGTCCCCCGATCCCCAAAACACCGTGTCCCCCGATCCCCGACACACCGTGTCCCCCGATCCCCGACACACCGTGTCCCCCCGATCCCCAAAACACCGTGTCCCCCGATCCCCAACACACCGTGTCCCCCCGATCCCCAACACACCGTGTCCCCCCGATCCCCAAAACACCGTGTCCCCCGATCCCCAACACACCGTGTCCCCCCGATCCCCAACACATCGTGTCCCCCCGATCCCCAACACACCGTGTCCCCCCGATCCCCAACACACCGTGCCCCCCGATCCCCGACACACCGTGTCCCCCCGATCCCCGACACACCGTGTCCCCCCGATCCCCGACACACCGTGTCCCCCCGATCCCCGACACACCGTGTCCCCCGATCCCCAACACACCGTGTCCCCCCGATCCCCGACACACCGTGTCCCCCCGATCCCCGACACACCGTGTCCCCCCGATCCCCGACACACCGTGTCCCCCCGATCCCCGACACACCGTGTCCCCCCGATCCCCGACACACCGTGTCCCCCCGATCCCCGACACACCGTGTCCCCCCGATCCCCCACACACCGTGTCCCCCCGATCCCCAACACACCGTGTCCCCCCGATCCCCAACACACCGTGTCCCCCCGATCCCCGACACACCGTGTCCCCCGATCCCCCACACACCGTGTCCCCCCGATCCCCAACACACCGTGTCCCCCCGATCCCCAACACACCGTGTGCCCCCCAACACACCGTGTGCCCCCCAACACACAGTGTCCCCCCGATCCGCGACACACCATGTGCCCCCAACACACCGTGCCCCCCCCAATACACCGTGTGCCCCCCAACACACCGTGTCCCCCCCAATACACCGTGTGCCCCTCAACACACCGTGTCCCCCCAATACACCGTGTGCCCCCCAACACACAGTATCCCCCCGATCCGCGACACACCATGTGCCCCCCAACACACCGTGTCCCCCGATCCCCAACACACCGTGTCCCCCCCAACACACAGTGTCCCCCCGGTCCGCGACACACCATGTGCCCCCCAACACACCGTGTGTCCCCCAACACACCGTGTCCCCCCCAATACACCGTGTGCCCCCCAACACACCGTGTCCCCCCCAATACACCGTGTGCCCCCCAACACACCGTGTCCCCCGATCCCCAACACACCGTGTCCCCCGATCCCCAACACACCGTGTCCTCCGATCCCCGACACACCGTGTCCCCCCCAACACACCGTGTCCCCCCCAACTCACCGTGTGCCCCCCAATACACCGTGTGCCCCCCAACACACCGTGTCCCCCGATCCCCAACACACCGTGTCCCCCCCAACACACCGTGTCCCCCCAATACACCGTGTGCCCCCCAACACACCGTGTCCCCAGATCCCCAACACACCGTGTCCCCCCCAATACACCGTGTGCCCCCCAACACACCGGGTCCCCCGATCCCCAACACACCGTGTCCCCCGATCCCCGACACACCGTGTCCCCCCAACACACCGTGTCCCCGATCCCCAACACACCGTGTCCCCGATCCCCAACACACCGTGTCCCCGATCCCCAACACACCGTGTCCCCCCGATCCCCAACACACCGTGTCCCCCGATCCCCGACACACCGTGTCCCCCCGATCCATGACACACCGTGTGCTCCCCAACACACCGTGTCCCCCCGATCCCCAACACACCGTGTCCCCCCGATCCCCAACACACCGTGTCCCCCCGATCCGCGACACACAGTGTCCCCCGATCCCCAACACACCGTGTGTCCCCCAACACACCGTGTCCCCCAAATACACCGTGTGCCCCCCAACACACCGTGTCCCCCCGATACACCGTGTGCCCCCCAACACACCGTGTCCCCCCGATACACCGTGTGCCCCCCAACACACCGTGTCCCCCCAATACACCGTGTCCCCCCCAACACACCGTGTCCCCCCCAACACACCGTGTCCCCCCCAATACACCGTGTGCCCCCCAACACACCGTGTCCCCCCAATACACCGTGTGCCCCCCAACACACCGTGTCCCCCGATCCCCAACACACCGTGTCCCCCCGATCCCCAACACATCGTGTCCCCCCGATCCCCAAAACACCGTGTCCCCCCGATCCCCGACACACCGTGTCCCCCGATCTCCGACACACCATGTCCCCCCGATCTCCGACACACCGTGTACCCCGATCCCCGACACACCGTGTCCCCCCGATCCCCAACACACCGTGTCCCCCCGATCTCCAACACACCGTGTCCCCCGATCCCCAACACACCGTGTCCCCCGATCCCCAACACACCGTGTCCCCCCAACACACCGTGTCCCCCCGATCCCCAACACACCGTGTCCCCCCGATCCCCAAAACACCGTGTCCCCGATCCCCAACACACCGTGTCCCCCCGATCCCCAACACATCGTGTCCCCCCGATCCCCAACACACCGTGTCCCCCCGATCCCCAACACATCGTGTCCCCCCGATCCCCAAGACACCGTGTCCCCCCGATCCCCAACACACCGTGTCCCCCGATCCCCAACACACCGTGTCCCCCCGATCCCCGACACACCGTGTCCCCCCCGATCCCCTACACACCATGTCCCCCCGATCCCCGACACACCGTGTCCCCCCGATCCCCAACACACCGTGTCCCCCCGATCCCCAACACACCGTGTCCCCCCGATCCCCAACACACCGTGTCCCCCCGATCCCCAACACACCGTGTCCCCCGATCCCCGACACACCGTGTCCCCCGATCCCCAACACACAGTGTCCCCCCCAATACACCGTGTGCCCCCCAACACACCGTGTGCCCCCCAACACACAGTGTCCCCCCGATCCGCGACACACCATGTGCCCCCAACACACCGTGCCCCCCCCAATACACCGTGTGCCCCCCAACACACCGTGTCCCCCCAATACACCATGTGCCCCTCAACACACCGTGTGCCCCCCAACACACCGTGTGCCCCCCAACACACAGTGTCCCCCGATCCGTGACACACCATGTGCCCCCCAACACACCGTGTCCCCCGATCCCCAACACACCGTGTCCCCCCCAACACACAGTGTCCCCCCGGTCCGCGACACACCGTGTGCCCCCCAACACACCGTGTGTCCCCCAACACACCGTGTCCCCCCCAATACACCGTGTGCCCCCCAACACACCGTGTCCCCCCCCAATACACCGTGTGCCCCCCAACACACCGTGTCCCCCGATCCCCAACACACCGTGTCCCACGATCCCCAACACACCGTGTCCCCCGATCCCCAACACACCGTGTCCTCCGATCCCCGACACACCGTGTCCCCCCCAACACACCGTGTCCCCCCCAACTCACCGTGTGCCCCCCAATACACCGTGTGCCCCCCAACACACCGTGTCCCCCGATCCCCAACACACCGTGTCCCCCGATCCCCAACACACCGTGTCCCCCCCAATACACCGTGTGCCCCCCAACACACCGGGTCCCCCGATCCCCGACACACCGTGTCCCCCCGATCCATGACACACCGTGTGCTCCCCAACACACCGTGTCCCCGATCCCCAACACACCGTGTCCCCGATCCCCAACACACCGTGTCCCCCCGATCCCCAACACACCGTGTCCCCCGATCCCCAACACACCGTGTCCCCCCGATCCCCAACACACCGTGTCCCCCCGATCCGCGACACACCGTGTCCCCCGATCCCCAACACACCGTGTGTCCCCCAACACACCGTGTCCCCCAAATACACCGTGTGCCCCCCAACACACCGTGTCCCCCCGATACACCGTGTGCCCCCCAACACACCGTGTCCCCCCGATACACCGTGTGCCCCCCAACACACCGTGTCCCCCCGATCCCCAACACACCGTGTCGCCCCGAGCTCCAACACACCGTGTCCCCCGATCCCCAACACACCGTGTCGCCCCGAGCTCCAACACACCGTGTCCCCCGATCCCCAACACACCGTGTCCCCCGATCCCCGACACACCGTGTCCCCCCGATCCCCAACACACCGTGTCCCCCGATCCCCAACACACCGTGTCCCCCCAATACACCGCGTGCCCCCCAACACACCGTGTCCCCCAATACACCGTGTGCCCCCCAACACACCGTGTCCCCTGATCCCCAACACACCGTGTGCCCCCCAACACACCGTGTCCCCTGATCCCCAACACACCGTGTGCCCCCCAACACACCGTGTCCCCTGATCCCCAATACACCGTGTGCCCCCCAACACACCGTGTCCCCCCGATCCCCAACACACCGTGTCCCCCGATTCCCGACACACCGTGTCCCCCCGATCCCCGACACACCGTGTCCCCCCGATCTCCGACACACCGTGTCCCCCGATCCCCGACACACCGTGTCCCCCCGATCTCCAACACACCGTGTCCCCCCGATCCCCAACACACCGTGTCCCCCCGATCCCCAACACACCGTGTCCCCCCGATCCCCAACACACCGTGTCCCCCGATCCCCAACACACCGTGTCCCCCCGATCTCCAACACACCGTGTCCCCCCGATCTCCAACACACCGTGTCCCCCCGATCCCCAACACACCGTGCCCCCCCGATCTCCAACACACCGTGTCCCCCCGATCCCCAACACACCGTGTCCCCCCGATCTCCGACACACCGTGTCCCCCCGATCCCCAACACACCGTGTCCCCCGATCCCCAACACACCGTGTCCCCCCGATCCCCAACACACTGTGTCCCCCGATCCCCGACACACCGTGTCCCGCGATCCCCAACACACCGTGTCCCCCGATCCCCAACACACCGTGTGCCCCTCAACACAACGTGTCCCCCCCAACACATCGTGTGTCCCCCCAACACACCGTGTCCCCCGATCCGCGACACACCATGTGCCCCCCAACACACCGTGTCCCCCGATCCCCAACACACCGTGTCCCCCGATCCCCGACACACCGTGTCCCGCGATCCCCAACACATCGTGTCCCCCGATCCCCAACACACCGTGTGTCCCCCAACACACCGTGTCCCCCCCAACACACCGTGTGTCCCCCAACACACCGTGTGTCCCCCAACACACCGTGTGTCCCCCAACACACCGTGTGCCCCCCAACACACCGTGTCCCCCCCAATACACCGTGTGTCCCCCAACACACCGTGTGTCCCCCAACACACCGTGTGTCCCCCAACACACCGTGTGTCCCCCAACACACCGTGTCCCCCGATCCCCAACACACCGTGTCCCCCCCAACACACCGTGTCCCCCCGATCCCCAACACACCGTGTCCCCCCCAACACACCGTGTCCCCCCGATCCCCAACACACCGTGTCCCCCCCAACACACCGTGTCCCCCCGATCCCCAACACACCGTGTCCCCCAACACACCGTGTGTCCCCCAATACACCGTGTGCCCCCCAACACACCGTGTCCCCCCCAATACACCGTGTGCCCCCCAACACACCGTGTCCCCCCAACACACCGTGTCCCCCCCAACACACCGTGTCCCCCCCAATACACCGTGTGCCCCCCAACACACCGTGTCCCCCAACACACCGTGTGCCCCCAACACACCGTGTCCCCCGATCCCCAACACACCGTGTCCCCCCCAACACACCGTGTCCCCCCCAATACACCGTGTGCCCCCCAACACACCGTGTCCCCCGATCCCCAACACACCGTGTCCCCCCGACCACACCGTGTCCCCCCCAATACACCGTGTGTCCCCCAACACACCGTGTCCCCCCAATACACCGCGTGCCCCCCAACACACCGTGTCCCCCCAATACACCGTGTGCCCCCCAACACACCGTGTCCCCCGATCCCCAACACACCGTGTCCCCCCCAACACACCGTGTCGCCCCCAATACACCGTGTGCCCCCCAACACACCGTGTCCCCCCGATCCCCGACACACCGTGACCCCCCGATCCGCGACACACCGTGTGCCCCCCAACACACCGTGTCCCCGATCCCCAACACACCGTGTCCCCCAGATCTCCGACACACCGTGTGCCCCCGATCCCCAACACACCGTGTCCCCCCGATCCCCAACACACCGTGTCCCCCGATCCCCAACACACCGTGTCCCCCCGATCCCCAACACACCGTGTCCCCCGATCCCCAACACACCGTGTCCCCGCGATCCCCAACACACCGTGTCCCCCGATCCCCGACACACCGTGTCCCCCGATCCCCAACACACCGTGTCCCCCCAACACACCGTGTCCCCCGATCCCCAACACACCGTGTCCCCCCGATCCCCAACACACCGGGTCCCCCCGATCCCCAACACACCGTGGCCCCCCGATCCCCAACACACCGGGTCCCCCCGATCCCCAACACACCGTGTCCCCCGATCCCCGACACACCGTGTCCCCGATTCCCAACACACCGTGTCCCCCCGATCCCCAACACACCGTGTCCCCCCGATCCCCAACACACCGTGTCCCCCCGATCCCCGACACACCGTGTCCCCCCGATCCCCAACACACCGTGTCCCCCCGATCCCCGACACACCGTGTCCCCGATTCCCAACACACCGTGTCCCCCCGATCCCCGACACACCGTGTCCCCCCGATCCCCAACACACCGTGTCCCCCCGATCCCCAACACACCGTGTCCCCCCGATCCCCAACACACCGTGTCCCCCCGATCCCCGACACACCGTGTCCCCGATTCCCAACACACCGTGTCCCCCCCGATCCCCAACACACCGTGTCCCCCCGATCCCCAACACACCGTGTCCCCCCGATCCCCAACACACCGTGTCCCCCCGATCCCCAACACACCGTGTCCCCCCGATCCCCAACACACCGTGTCCCCCGATCCCCAACACACCGTGTCCCCCCGATCCCCAACACACCGTGTCTCCCCGATCCCCAACACACCGTGTCTCCCCGATCCCCAACACACCGTGTCCCCCCGATCCCCAACACACCGTGTCCCCCCGATCCCCGACACACCGTGTCCCCCCGATCACCAACACACCGTGTCCCCCGATCCCCAACACACCGTGTCCCCCCGATCCCCAACACACCGTGTCCCCCCGATCCTCAACACACCGTGTCCCCCGATCCCCGACACACCGTGTCCCCCCGATCCCCGACACACCGTGTCCCCCCGATCACCAACACACCGTGTCCCCCGATCCCCAACACACCGTGTCCCCCCGATCCCCAACACACCGTGTCCCCCCGATCCTCAACACACCGTGTCCCCCCGATCTCCAACACACCGTGTCCCCCCCAACACACCGTGTCCCCCGATCCCCAACACACCGTTTCCCCTCGATCCCCGACACACCGTTTCCCCCCGATCCCCGACACACCGTGTCCCCCCGATCCCCAACACACCGTGTCCCCCGATCCCCGACACACCGTGTCCCGCGATCCCCAACACACCGTGTCCCGCGATCCCCAACACACCATGTCCCCCGATCCCCAACACACCGTGTCCCCCGATCCCCAACACACCGTGTCCCCCCGATCCCCAACACACCGTGTCCCCCCGATCCTCAACACACCGTGTCCCCCCGATCTCCAACACACCGTGTCCCCCCCAACACACCGTGTCCCCCCGATCCCCAACACACCGTTTCCCCCCGATCCCCGACACACCGTTTCCCCCCGATCCCCAACACACCGTGTCCCCCCGATCCCCAACACACCGTGTCCCCCGATCCCCGACACACCGTGTCCACTGATCCCCAACACACCGTGTCCCCCGATCCCCAACACACCGTGTCCCCCGATCCCCAACACACCGTGTCCCCCCGATCCCCAACACACCATGTCCCCCGATCTCCGTCACACCGTGTCCCCCCGATCCCCAACACACCGTGTCCCCCCGATCCCCCACACATCGTGTCCCCCCGATCCCCAACACACCATGTCCCCCAATCTCCGACACACCGTGTCCCCCCGATCCCCAACACACCGTGTCCCCCCGATCCCCAACACACCGTGTCCCCCGATCCCCAACACACCGTGTCCCCCCGATCCCCAACACACCGTGTCCCCCGATCCCCAACACACCGTGTCCCCCCGATCCCCCACACACCGTGTCCCCCGATCCCCAACACACCGTGTCCCCCGATCCCCAACACACCGTGTCCCCCAATCCCCAACACACCGTGTCCCCCCGATCCCCAACACACCGTGTCCCCCGATCCCCAACACACCGTGTCCCCCCGATCCCCCACACACCGTGTCCCCCCGATCCCCCACACACCGTGTCCCCCCCGATCCCCCACACACCGTGTCCCCCCCGATCCCCAACACACCGTGTCCCCCCGATCCCCGACACACCGTGTCCCCCCGATCTCCAACACACCGTGTCCCCCCGATCCCCGACACACCGTGTCCCCCGATCCCCAACACACCGTGTCCCCCCCGATCCCCAACACACCGTGTCCCCCCGATCCCCAACACACCGTGTCCCCCCGATCCCCAACACACCGTGTCCCCCCGATCCCCAACACACCGTGTCCCCCGATCCCCAACACACCGTGTCCCCCCGATCCCCAACACACCGTGTCTCCCCGATCCCCAACACACCGTGTCTCCCCGATCCCCAACACACCGTGTCCCCCCGATCCCCAACACACCGTGTCCCCCGATCCCCAACACACCGTGTCCCCCCGATCCCCGACACACCGTGTCCCCCGATCCCCAACACACCGTGTCCCCCCGATCCCCAAAACACCGTGTCCCCCGATCCCCAACACACCGTGTCCCCCCGATCCCCAAAACACCGTGTCCCCCGATCCCCAACACACCGTGTCCCCCCGATCCCCAACACACCGTGTCCCCCCGATCCCCGACACACCGTGTCCCCCGATCCCCAACACACCGTGTCCCCCCGATCCCCGACACACCGTGTCCCCCCGATCCCCAACACACCGTGTCCCCCCGATCCCCAACACACCGTGTCCCCCGATCCCCAACACACCGTGTCCCCCCGATCCCCGACACACCGTGTGTGACCCTACTGCTACCACGTTTACCGGGGGTCGCGAGGCCTGTCAGGAACCCCTTGTTATATTAAATCAGCCTCCCAGTGCGGGAGGGAGGGAGGCCGGGAGCGGGGAGGAGGCTGGGGGAGGGGGGCTCAGAGACATTGAGGAGACTTCGCAGCAGGACATCAATTTTAGTTGATTTTGGGGAACTGAACTGGATGTCAAAATAAACAACAGATACAGCTCTTATAAATGAGACGTTGAATTTGATAGCGTAAGGGAGGAATAGGTAGGGGAGGAAGCAAATTTGTATTTCAGTGGGAAACAGAAGGTGGGGAAGGGCGGAATGATTGGTTAAAGCCCGGACAGGCGGCAGTGAGTGGGGAGAGTGTTGGAGATGGGGCCACAGGAGATTATACATTTTGAGGCTGCATTTTCATACTGTTCATGATTTAATGAAGAATTATTCTACATATTTTGGCAATGCAGCAGAGTCACAACTTGAAATAACAGACGTTCCCTGGGAATGTGTGTCTTTGTGCCTCTGGCCTGATCTTACTGCTGGGGCTTGGGAGCGTGTTGCATGTCACCGTTTCAGGCTGTTACAAAGGAGAATAGTGCAGCGACTAATCGTGCAGTCAGTTCACCAGGAGACGTGTGACCACGGGGAAGAATGGGGTGTTGGGCCCACATGATTAATATTTACGGTCATGTGGGTCGTCACAGCAGCACAGACCAGCGACACATTGTACACTAGCAGTTAGGATTCTATTTGCTATATTATTGATTGTGGCCATTCTGACCTCCACATGACGGCATAAAGTGACACCCAGGATGTTGATGAAAGGCAGGAACAGTATGAATTGCTGTGCCACGTGGCCTGTGGGACCAGAAGTTCACTCGGCCCCTCTGCAACTATCCACATTATATGGACAGTTACACAAAGTCGCTATTGGGTGACTTGAAATCTCAATGGACCCATTGACAAATCAGAGCAGGCTTGTCCTATCACAAATAGAGCAGTACTGCCCACACGTCAAATCCTGTAGGGCAAGATAACTGCTTTTAACAAGGTATCTCAATCTCATATTCCCCATCAAAAAGATTAATGGCAGGAATATAATGCACGCGATTCTGTTTGGCAAACACTGAGACGAGATTATTCCTAGTGGGACAGCAGCTTCCTCCTTGTTAGCAAGACCAAGCAGAGCTGGGAGCGGGATTGTGTGGGTGGGTTGCGGCCCACGGTCCTGGGAAGAGGCAGCAACAAGGGGCTAGAAATTGTCGGGAGTGTTCCAGCAAAGCACAAGGGGGGGTTGGAAAAATATCCACCTCCCCACTGGAGCAGAGGTTAAAGGCAGGACCAGCACCAGGGGCCTCAAGGTAATTATAGCAAGACCAAGAGCAGGAGCGGGACCAGGATCAGGAGCAGGAGCGGGACCAGGAGCGGGACCAGGAGCAGAAGCAGGATCAGGACCAGGAGCAGGATCAGGAGCAGGATCAGGAGCAGAAGCAGGATCAGGATCAGGAGCAGGACCAGGAGCAGGACCAGGAGCAGGATCAGGAGCGGGACCAGGAGCAGAAGCAGGATCAGGATCAGGAGCAGGACCAGGAGCAGGATCAGGAGCGGGATCAAGAGCAGGACCAGGAGCAGAAGCAGGATCAGGATCAGGAGCAGGACCAGGAGTAGGATCATGAGCGGGAGCGGGAACAGGAGCAGGAGCAGGAGCAGGACCAGGAGCAGAAGCAGGACCAGGAGCAGGATCATGAGCAGGAGTGGGAGCAGGAGCAGGATCAGGAGCTGGACCAGGATCAGGAGCAGGAGCGGGACCAGGAGCAGGACCAGGAGCAGGACCAGGAGCAAAAGCAGGATCAGGAGCAGGTCCAGGAGCAGGATCAGGAGCAGGTCCAGGAGCAGGATCAGGAGCTGAACCAGGATCAGGACCAGGAGCAGGACCAGAAGCAGGATTCGGATCAGGAGCAGGACCAGGAGCAGGATCAGGAGCAGGACCAGGAGCAGAAGCAGGATCAGGATCAGGAGCAGGATCAGGAGCAGGACCAGGAGCAGGAGCAGGAGCAGGATCAGGACCAGGAGCAGGAGCGGGAGCAGGATCAGGACCAAGAGCAGGAGCAGGAGCAGGAGCAGGACCAGGACCAGGAGCAGGATCAGGACCAGGAGCAGGACCAGGAGCGGGAAACTTTGGCCACTGAGATGTGAGTGTGATGAAGGACAAGGTGTTAAATCACCAGCTATTGGCCAGGAGTCTAGTTATTGTTTACATAGTAAAATACATTAGATTTTAAATGTTCATATAAAAGTTTTACTCAAATTGTGCGAGCTCAGGAAGCTAGTTGTTTTTATTGCTGACATTTCCTGACGAGCAGGTTTAATAGTGAATCACTGACTCGCATGGTCCTTATTGAAATGGTCATTTTTAAGTCTGTCATTGCCTCTTGCAGCTGGTGGAGGCTGCGTCCTCCAGGAGGTGGGTCCTTGCCCTGCGACACGGGGAGCGGGTCGATGTGGTGTTCGGCAAGGCTTGGCTAGCACAGTGCACCAGCGCACAAGGTATGTTTCAGGCGAAGAATGGAAGTTTCTCCATTAATCTCAAAGAAAGCTCACGACAGAGTGGCAGCAAATTACTTCATTTATGTTACCCTCAATATTCTCTTTAATGTCCTGCCCACTGGCTGCAGTGACCACAAGCATTCACTATTTACCTAATCATTTTAAAAAATATCGTGCGATGTGGGCGTCGCTGGCCAGGCCGGCATTTTTTGCCCATCCCTAATTGCCCCTTGAGAAGGTGGTGGTGAACCGCGTTCTTGAGTCGCTGCAGTCCGTGTGGTGAAGGTGTTCCCGCAGTGCGGTTAGGGCGGGAGCCCCCTCTGAACTTTCTATATTCAGCCTGATTCTCACCTGTATTCTCAACCTGGCATTGTCATACACTCTCTTTTTCTGCTTCATCTCACTCTCTCTCTTTCATAATCCAGGGAGCTCTGGCTTTAGTTGCCCCACCTTTCCCCCTCATGACCTCGACTGTACCCGAACCGTCTCCTCTTTAAAGGCCGCCCATTGTTTGATTACAGGTTTGCCTGCCAATCTTTGATTCCAGTTTACCCGGGCCGAATCCATTCTCAACCCACTGAAATTGGCTTTCCTCCAATTAAGTAATTTGACTCTAGATTGTTCCCTGTCCTTTTCCATAGCTAATCTAAATCTTATGACACTATGATCACTATTCCCTAAATGTTCCCCGACTGACACTTGGTCCACTTGACCCACCTCATTCCCCAGAACCAGATCCAGCAATGCCTCCTTCCTCGTCGGGCCGGAAACGTACTGAACAAGAAGTTTCTCCTGAACACACTTCAGAAATTCTTCCCCCTCTCTGCCCTTTACACTATTACTATCCCAGACTATATTAGGATAGTTGAAGTCCCCCATTATCATTACTCGATAGTTCTTACATCTCTCTGTAATTTGCTCCTCCGTATATTCCCACTAGTTGGTGGTCTATAGAATACACCGAGTGTAACGGCCCCTCTATTGTTTCTCCATTTTATCCAAATAGATTCTGTCCTTGACCCCTTCAGGACATCCTCTCTCTCCAGCTCTGTAACATGCTCCTTAACCAATATTGCCCCACCGTCTCCCTGAACACCCTATATCCAGGAATATTTAGTACCCAATCCTGCCTTTTTTCGAGTCAGGTTTCCGTTATCATCACGTTATCATATTCCCATGCTTTACGCTCAATGCTTTACCAGGTCCAGAGGAGAACTCCAGGTCGGTGATTGGAGCGTGGGCAGATACAGCAGGAGCGGCGAGGTCAGGGCGAAGGAGCGGCGAGAGATTGTAGAGCGATGTGATCGGGGCCCAGGAGAGGCGCGAGTTCGGGGCCAGGGGCCCAGGGGCCCAGGGGCAGCACGGGCCAGCCCACACTGCGATATGTGTGCGCACTAGGTCCGTGCAGTACAGCAGGTCTCCAGTCGTCCTGGTTAACCCTTGCCACTGGACCAAGACCTAGCTCTGTTAAGCCCCGTGTGCAACGGCCACCACACGTTAAAAAAATCCACGCACAGGCATCTTCCACCCTTCAACATGTAGTTCGGGATCTGGAATATTAGGTCCTTCATTGAAACACCTGTGAACTTTTTGGCGTTGAAGCGGGTCATCTTCGACTCGAGGGACCGCCTATGATGATGATGATATTCCCATGTGACTATTTGCGCCTGCAGCTCACCAAGCTTATTTACCACGCTTCGTGTGTTTGCACACATGCACTGTAGTCCTATCTTGGACCATCCTGTGTTCTCTCTCAGTCTGACCCCACCTAATACCTTGCTATTTCTTACTCTAGTGCTCCCTGTCTCTGCCAGTCCTTTGTGCCCTTTGTCTCTCCTTTTTAATGCTGTATCCTGGTTCCCATCTCCCTGCCAAGCTAGTTTAAACCCTCTCCAACAGCACTAGCAAACCCCCCCCCACGAGGACATTGGTCCTGGCTCTGTTGAGGTGCAACCCGTCTGGCTTGTACAGGTCCCACCTCCCCCAGAAACGGTCCCAATGCCTCAGGAATCTAAAGCCCTCCCGCCTGCACAATCTCTGCAGTCTATCCTCCTATTTCTGTACTCGCTCGTGGCTCAGGGAGTAATCCGGAGATTACTACCTTTGAGGTCCTGCTTGTTAATATCCTTCCTTGCTCCCTAAAATCTGTCTGTAGGACCCAATACGTCTTTTAGCCTACATCGTTGCTCCCAATATAGACCACAGCCTCTGACTGTTCACCCGCTGCCCCCAGAATGCCCTGCAGCCGTTCAGTGACATCCTTGACCCTGGCACCAGGGAGGCAACATACCATCCTGGAGTCATGTCTGTGGCCCCAGCAATCCCTGTCTGTTCCCTTAACTATCAACTCCCCTATCACTATTGGTTTCCCAATCTCCCCCCTCACCGCTGAGCCACCCGTGATGCTGTGGACTTGGCTCTGGCTGCACTCCCCAGAGGAACTATCACCCTCCCCAGTATTCAGTACTGAACACTGGTTGGAGAGTGAGATACACTCAGTGACTCCTGCACTACCTGCTTAGTTCCTCCTTGTCTGTCTGACGGTCACCCATTCTCTCTCTGCCTGCACACCCTTATGCTGTGGGGTGAACACCTCCTGAAACATGCCATCCACGAAGCTCTCAGCCTCACCAATGCACCGCGGTAATGCCAACTGCTGCTCAAGCTGCAAAAACCCGGAGCTTGAGTTCCTCCAGCTGACAACACTTCCTGCACACGTGGTTGTCCAAGACACGGAAAGCGTTCTGGAGTTCCCACATGGCACAAGATGTGCGTTCCACGGGACTGAGGTGCCCTGCCATGCCTCTATCTAACAGACTTTTAACTAACTTAATAGAAATAAACTCAAGACTTAAAAAAAGACCAATCACCAGCTACTACTCCTGGACCTGTCTGCAGCCTTTGACACGGTTGGCCACTCCATCCTCCTCCAACACCTCCCCACCATAGTTCAGCTGGGTGGGACTGCACTCGCCTGGTTCCATTCTTATCTACCTAATCGTAGCCAGGGAATCACCTGCAACAGCTTCTCTTCCCACCCCCGCATCGTTACCTCTGGTGTTCCCTAAGGATCTGTCCTTGGTCCCCTCCTATTTCTCATCTATATGCTGCCCCTCGGCGACATCATTCGAAAACACGGAATCAGTTTCCACATGTACGCTGACGACATCCAGCTCTACCTCACCACCACTTCTCTCGACCCCTCCTCGGTGTCTAAATTGTCAGACTGCTTGTCCAGTTCTGGATGAGCAGAAATTTTCTCCAATTAAATATTGGGAAGACCGAGGCCATTGTTTATGGTCCCCGCCACAAACTGCGTTCCCTAACCACTGACTCCATCCCTCTCTCCAACATCTGTCTGAGGCTGAACCAGACTGTTCACAACCCAGGTGTCATATTTGACCTGAAATGAGGTCCGGCCACATATCAGCAGTATAACTAAGACTGACTATTTCCATCTCTGTAACATCGCCCGTCTCCGTCCCTGCCTCGGCTCATCCGCTGCTGAAACCCTCATCCATGCCTTTATTATCTCTACACTTGACTATTCCAGCGCACTCCTGGCTGGCCTCCTACATTCTACCCTACGTAAACTAGAGGCCATCCAAAACTCTGCTGCCCCTGTCCTAACTCGCACCAAGTCCCGCTCACCCCCTGTGCTCGCTGACCTACATTGGCTCCCGGTTAAGCAACGCCTCGATTTCAAAATTCTCATCCTTGTTTACAAATCCCTCCATGGCCCTCGCCCTTCCCTATCTCTGTAATCTCCTCCAGCCCCTCCAACACACCGAGATATCTGCGCTCCTCTATTTCTGCCCTCCTGAGCATCCCTGATTATAAACGCTCCACCATCGGTGGCTGTACCTTCTGTTACCTGGGCCTCAAGCTCTGGAACTCCCTGCCTAACCCTCTCCGCCTCTCTACCTCTCTTTCCTCGTTCAAGACGTTCCTTAAAACCTCCCTCTTTGGTCACCTGTGCTAATTCTACTTATGCGGCTCGGTGTCAAATTTTTATCACATAATACTCCTGTGAAGCTCCTTGGAACGTTTCACTACGTTAAAGGCGCTATATAAATACAAGTTGTTGTTGCACTCACCAATCAGCTCCTTCCCTTGTGCTGATGTCACTTAAGGATGGAAATCTCCTCTTAACGTTCTCTGCTCTAAGGAGAACAATCCCAGCTTCTCCAATCTCTCCACATCCCTGGAACCGTTCTGGTTAATCTCCTCTGCACGCTCTCCCAGGCCTTGTCATCCTTCCTGAAGTGTGGTACTCCCTATGAAAGTGACTGACTGCCGCGTGTCGGCCCATTTCCCCAGTCTGTCTCTGTTCTCTGGAGGTCTGTTACCATTCTCCTCATTGTTTACTACATTTATGAGTTTTGTGTCATCTGCAAACTTTGAAATGATGCCCTGTATACCCAAGTCCTGGTCACTGATATATCTTAAACAGAGCAGTGGTCCCAACACTGATCCCTGGGGGCACCACCCTGCAGTCTGAAAAACAACCGTTCACCTCTACTCTCTGCTCCCTGTCCCTTAGCCAGTTCTGTATCCACACAGCCACTGCCTCTTCAATCCCATGGGCTTTTATTTTACCAAAAAGTCTATTATGTGGTATTTTATCAAACACCTTTTGAAAGTCCATCAACCACACTGCCCTCATTGAGAAAGCGGATAAAAAAGCTTACGGGATCCTGGGCTTCATAAATAGAGGCACAGAGTACAAAAACAAGGAAGTTATGATGGACCTGTATAAAACACTGGTTCGGCCTCAACTGGAGTATCGTGTCCAATTCTGAGCACCACACTTTAGGAAGGATGTGAAGGCCTTGGAGAGGGTGCAGCAAAAATTTGCGAGAATGGTTCCAGGGATGAGGGATTTCAGTTACGTGGGTAGACCGGAGAAACTGGAGTTGTTCTCGTTAGGTCAAGGATGTCTCGGAGCGGGTGCAGGACATTCTGAAAAGGGAGGGTGAACAGCCAGTTGTCGTGGTGCATATAGGTACCAACGATATAGGTAAAAAACGGGATGAGGTCCTACGAGACGAATTTAGGGAGCTAGGAGCTAAATTAAAAAGTAGGACCTCAAAAGTACTAATCTCAGGATTGCTACCAGTGCCACGTGTTGGCCAGAGTAGGAATCGCAGGATAGCTCAGATGAATATGTGGCTTGAAGAGTGATGCACAAGGGAGGGATTCAAATTCCTGGGACATTGGAACCGGTTCTGGGGGAGGTGGGACCAGTACAAACCGGACGGTCTGCACCTGGGCAGGACCGGAACCAATGTCCGAGGGGGAATGTTTGCTAGTGCTGTTCAGAAGGAGTTAAACTAATATGGCAGGGGGATGGGAAACTATGCAGGGAGACAGAGGGAAGTAGAATGGGGCAGAACCAAAAGATAGAAAGAAGAAAAGTAAAAGTGGAGGACAGAGAAAACCAAGGCAAACAGCAAAAAGGGCCACATTACAGCAAAATTCTAAAGGGGCAAAGTGTGTTAGAAAGACAAGCCTAAAGGCTCTGTGCCTCAGTGCGAGGAATATTTGGAATAAGGCAGACAGCAGTTAACGGGTATGATATAATTGGCATCACGGAAACATGGCTCCAGGGTGACCAAGGCTGGAAACTCAACATCCAGGGGTATTCAACATTTAGGAAGGATAGACAGAAAGTAAAAGGAGGCGGGGTGGCATTGCTGGTTAAGGAGGAAATGAATGCAATAGTAAGAAAGGACATTAGCTTGGATGATGTGGAATCTGTATGGGTGGAGCTACGGAACACCAAGGGGCAGAAAACGCGAGTGGGAATTGTGTACAGACCACCAAACAGTAGTAGTGAGGTTGGGGACAACACCAAACAAGAAATTAGGGATGTATGCAATAAAGGTACAGCAGTTATCATGCGTGACTTTAATCTACATATTGATTGGGCTAACCAAACTGGTAGCAATGCGGTGGAGGAGGATTTCCTGGAGTGTATTAGGGATGGTTTTCTTGACCAATATGTCGAGGAATCAACGAGGGAGCTGGCCATCCTAGACTGGGTGATGTGTAATGAGAAAGGACTAATTAGCAATCTTGTTGTGCGAGACCCTTGGGGAAGAGTGACCATAACATGGTAGAATTCTTTATTAAGATGGAGAGTGACACAGTTAATTCAGAAACTAGGGTCCTGAACTTAAGGAAGGGTAACTTCGATGGTTTGAGGCGTGAATTGGCTAGAATAGACTGGCATATGAGACTTAAAGGGTTGACGGTGGATAAGCAATGGCAAACATTTAAAGATCACATGGATGAACTTCAGCAATTGTACATCCCTGTCTGGAGTAAAAATAAAATTGGGAAGGTGGCTAAACCGTGGCTAACAAGGGAAATTAAGGATAGTGTTAAATCCAAAGAAGAGGCATATAAATTGGCCAGAAAAAGCAACAAACCTGAGGACTGGGAGAAATTTAGAATTCAGCAGAGGAGGACAAAGGATTTAATTAGGAGGGGGAAAATAGAGTACGAGAAGAAGCTTGCCGGGAACATAAAAACTGACTGCAAAAGCTTCTATAGATAAGTGAAGAGAAAAAGATTAATGAAGACAAATGTAGGTCCCTTGCAGTCGGATTCAGGTGAATTTATAATGGGAAACAAAGAAATGGCAGACCAATTGAACAAATACTTTGGTTCTGTCTTCATGAAGGAAGACACAAATAACCTTCCAGAAGTACCAGGGGACCGAGGGTCTAGTGAGAAGGAGCAACTGAAGGAAATCCTTATTAGGCAGGAAATTGTGTTCGGGAAATTGATGGGATTGAAGGCCGATAAATCCCCGGGGCCTGATAGTCTGCATCCCAAAGTACTTAAGGAAGTGGCCCCAGAAATAGTAGATGCATTGGTGATCATTTTCCAACAGTCTATCAACTCCGGATCAGTTCCTATGTACTGGAGGGTAGCTAATGTAACACCACTGTTTAAAAAGGGAGGGAGAAAGAAAGCACGTAATTATAGACCGGTTAGCCTGATATCAGTAGTGAGGAAAATGTTGGAATCAATTATTAACGATGAAATAGCAGCACATTTGGAAAGCAGTGACAGGATCGGTCCAAGTCAGCATGGATTTATCAAGGGGAAATCATGCTTGACAAATCTTCTGGAATTCTGTGAGGATGTAACTAGTAGAGTGGACAAGGGAGAACCAGTGGATGTGGTGTATTTAGACTTTCAAAAGGTTTTTGACAAGGTCCCACACAAGAGATTGGTGTGCAAAATCAAAGCACATGGTATTGGGGGTAATATACTGACATGGATAGAGAACTGGTTGGCAGACAGGAAGCAGAGAGTCGGGATAAACGGGTCCTTTTCAGAATGACAGGCAGTGACTACTGGAGTGCCGCAGGGCTCAGTGCTGGGACCCCAGCTTTTCACAATATACATCAATGATTTGGATGAAGGAATTGAGTGTAATATCTCCAAGTTTGCAGATGACACTAAACTGGGTGGCAGTGTGAGCTATGAGGGGGACGTTAAGAGGCTGCAGGGTGACTTGGACAGGTTAGGTGAGTGGGCAAATGCATGGCAGATGCAGTATAATGTGGATAAATGTGAGGTTATCCACTTTGGGGGCAAAAATGCGAAGACAGAATATTATCTGAATGGCAGCAGATTAGGAAAAGGGGAGGTGCAACGAGATATGGGTGTCATGGTACATCAGTCATTGAAAGTTGGCATACAGGTACAGCAGGCGGTGAAGAAGGCAAATGGTATGTTGGCCTTCATAGCTGGAGGATTTGAGTATAGGAGCAGGGAAGTCTTACTGCAGTTGTACAGGGCCTTAGTGAGGCCTCACCTGGAATATTGTGTTCAGTTTTGGTCTCCTAATCTGAGGAAGGACGTTTTGCTATTGAGGGAGTGCAGCGAAGGTTCACCAGACTGATTCCCGGGAAAGCAGGACTGATATATGAGGAGAGACTGGACCAACTGGGCCTTTATACATTGGAGTTTCGAAGGATGAGAGGGGATCTCATAGAAAGATATAAGATTCTGACGGGATGGGACAGGTTAGATGCATGTAGAATGTTCCCGATGTTGAGGAAGTCCAGAACCAGGGGACATAGTCTTAGGAAAAGGGGTAGGCCATTTAGGACTGAGATGAGGAGAAACGTCTTCACTCAGAGAGTTGTTAACCTGTGGAATTCCCTACCGCAGAGAGTTGTTGATGCCAGTTCGTTGGATATATTCAAGAGGGAGGTAGATATGGCTCTTACAGCTAAAGGGATCAAGGGGTATGGAGAGAAAGCAGGAAAGGGGTACTGAGGGAATGATCAGCCATGATCTTATTGAATGGTGGTGCAGACTCGAAGGGCTGAATGGCCTACTCCCGCACCTATTTTCTATGTTTCTATGTTAGAGCAGAGAAGGTTGAGAGGAGATTTGATCGAGGTTTTCAAAATCATGAGGGGTCTGGACAGAGTAGATAGAGAGAAACTGTTCCCATTGGTGGAAGGGTCGAGAACCAGAGGACACAGATTTAAGATGATTGGCAGAAGAACCAAACATGACATGAGGAAAAATGTTTTACGCAGCGAGTGGTTAGGATCTGGAATGCGCTGCCTGAGAGGGTGGTGGAGGCAGATTCAATCGTGGCTTTCAAAAGGGAGTTGGATAAGTACCCGAAGGGCAAAATGATAGGGCTCCGGGGAAAGGGCGGGGGAGTGGGACTGGCTGAAATGCTCTTGCAGAGAGCCGGCACGGGCTCGATAGGCTGAATGGCCTCCTTCTGTGCTGTAACCGTTCTTTGATTCTATGATTCAAAAATTCTAATGTCCTTCAGGGAAGGAAATCTGCCGCCCTTAACCAGTCTGGGCCTATATGTGACTCCAGACCCACAGCAATGTGGTTGAATCCTAACTGCCCTCTGAAATGGCCCAGCGAGACACTCAGTTGTACCAAACCAAAACAACAAACAATAAGAATAAAACCGGACGGACCACCCGGCATTGACCTCGGCACCAGTTACGGACACGACAGCAGCACACCCAGCCCAGTCGACCCGGCAAAGTCCTCCTCACCAACATCTGGGGACTGTACCAAAATTGGGAGAGCTGTCCCACAGACTGGTCACACAACAGCCGGACATAGTCATACTCACAGAATCATATCCTTCTGTCAATGTCCCAGCCTCCTCCATCACCATCCCTGGGTATTCCCTGTCCCACCGGCAGGACAGACCCACCAGGGGTGGCAGCACAGTGGGATACAGTCGGGAGGGTGTGGTCCTGGGAATCCTCAACATTGACTCCGGACCCCATGAAGTCACATGGGCTTCAGGTCAAGCATGAGCAAGAAAACTTCCTACTGATTATCACCCACCACCCTCCCTCAGCTGATGAATCAGTACTCCTCCATGCTGAACACCACTTGGAAGAAGCACCGAGAGTAGCAAGGGCACAGGATGTAAGTTCCAATATTAACTTCCAAATGTGCATTGGAGAACTATTTATGGGGAGAATGTGCACAGGTACCCTGGGGTGTATGGCCTCCTCCTGTGCCGTGTCATTCTATGATGTAATAATTCTGTGAATGATGGAGTGGGGGAATTTCTGCTTGATGTGCCGCATGTGAAGAATCCTTGTATCTCAACTTCTGCATCTTTAAAGCTGGATGCTTTGCCTGAACTAACATGATTCACAAAGGCGATCAGATTTCTGTAGTCAGTCCTGGATTTCGACTTACTTAAGGGTCTTCGCTCAATACTTGCTATCTGAGCTATGCATATGTTCTGCACGATTGGGTGAAGGAGCTGCCATCTTTCCATCTCCTAATGTTTGTGTGAAGTTATCTCCCAGATTCCCCATGGTCTCTTGTGCCGGATAGATTAATACCCGGCTGCTGAGTAGTCCTGGCCCAGTTGCCACAGGTATTAGGAAATATTTGCTCATGCAGGAAGAATAAATCATTTTAATTGTCAGCACGAAATATAAAAACAAATAGTAAGAGTTTCTACAGGTACATAAAAAGAAAAAGAGTAGCAAAAGTAAATGTTGGTCCCTTAGAGGATGAAACTGGAGAATTAATAATGGAGAACAGGGAAATGGCAGACTTTGAACAAATATTTTGTATCGGTCTTCACGTTAGATCCCAATAGTGGATAATCAAGGGGCTATAGGAAGGGAGGAAGTATATAACTATACAATCACTATCACTAAAGAAGTAGTACTCGGTAAAATAACGGGCCTAAACATAAAAATATAGAAACATAGAAAATAGGTGCAGGACCAGGCCATTCGGCCCTTCGAGCCTGCACCACCATTCAATATGATCATGGCTGATCATTCAACCTTAGTACCCCACCCCAGCCTTCTCTCCATACACCCTGATCCCTTTAGCAGTAAGGGCCACATCTAACTCCCTTTTGAATATGTCCAACAAACTGGCCTCAACAACTTTATGTGGCAGAGAATTCCACAGGTTCACAACTCTCTGAGTGAAGAAGTTTCTCCTCATCTCGGTCCTAAATGGCTTAGCCCTTATCCTTAGACTGTGTCCCCTGGTTCTGGATTTCTCCAACATCAGGAACATTCTTCCCGCATCTAACCTGTCCAGTCCCGTCAGAATCTTATATGTTTCTATGAGATCCCCTCTCATTCTTCCAAAATCCAGTGAGTATAAGCCTAGCCGATCCAGTCTTTCCTCATATGTCAGTCTGGTGAACCTTCACTGCACTCCCTCAATAGCAAGCACGTCCTTCCTCAGATTAGGAGACCAAAACTGAACACAATATTCCAGGTGAGGCCTCACCAAGGCTCTGTACAACTGCAGTAAGACCTTGCTGCTCCTATACTCAAATCCCCTAGCTATGAAGGCCAGCATGCCATTTGCTTTCTTTACTGCCTGCTATACCTGCATGCCTACCTTCAATGACTGATGTACCATGACATCCAGGTCTCATTGCACCTCCCCTTTTCCTAATCTGTCACCATTCAGATAATAGTCTGCCTTCTTGTTTTTGCCCCCGAAGTGGATAACCTCACATTTATCCACATTATACTGCATCTGCCATGCATTTGCCCACTCACCTAACCTGTCCAAGTCACCCTGCAGCCTCTTAGCATCCTCCTCACAGCTCACACCGCCACCCAGTTTAGTGTCATCTGCAAACTTGGAGATATTACATTCAATTCCTTCGTCTAAATTATTAATGTATATTGTAAAGAGCTGGGGTCCCAGCACTGAGCCCTGCGGCACCCCACTAGTCACTGCCTGCCATTCTGAAAAGGACCCGTTTATTCCCACTCTTTGCTTTCTGTCTGCCAACCATTTCTCGATCCACGTCAATACATTACCCCCAATACCATGTGCCTTAATTTTGCACACTAATCTCTTGTGTGGAACCTTGTCAAAAGCCTTTTGAAATTAGGGATGCGTGCAATAAGGGTATAGCAGTTATCATGGGTGACTTTAATCTACATATTGACTGGGCTAACCAAACTGGTAATAATACTGTGGAGGAGGAGTTCCGAGAATGTATTAGGGATGGTTTTCTCGACCAATATGTCGAGGAACCAACTAGAGAGCAGGCCATCCTCGACTGGGTCTTGTGTAATGGGAGAGGATTAATTAGCAATCTTATTGTGCGAGGCCCCTTGGGGAAGAGTGACGTTAATATGGTAGAATTCTTCATTAAGATGGAGAGTGACACAGTTAATTCAGAGCCTAGGGTCCCCTGGACCTGATGACCTCCATTATAGGGTCCTAAAAGAAGTGGCTGCAGAGATAGTGGATGCATTGGTTGTAATCATACCGAAATTCCCTGGATTCTGGGGAGGTCCCAGCGGATTGGAAAACTGCAAATGTAAAGCCCCTATTTAAAAAAGGAGGCAGACAAAAAGCAGGAAATTATAGACCAGTTAACCTAACTGGGAAAATGCTGAAGTCCATTATTAAGGAAGCAGTAGCGGGACATTTGGAAAAGCATAATTCAACCAAGCAGAGTCAGCATGGTTTTATGAAAGGGAAATCGTGTTTGACAAATTTGCTGGAATTCTTTGAGGATGTAACGAGCAGAGTGGATAAGGGGGAACCAGTGGATGTGGTGTATTTGGATTTCCAGAAGGCATTTGATAAGGTGTCACATAAAAGGTTACTGCAAAAGATAAAAGTTCACGAGGTTGGGGGTAATATATTAGCATGGATAGAGGATTGGCTAACTAACAGAAAACAGATAGTCGGGATAAATGGGTCATTTTCCGGTTGGCAAACAGTAACTAGTGGGGTGCCGCAGGGATCAGTGCTGGGATCTCAACTATTTACAATCTATATTAATGACTTGGATGAAGGGACTAAGTGTAATGTAGACAAGTTTGCTGATGATACAAAGATGGGCGGGAAAGCAAATTGTGAGGAGGACACAACAAATCTGCAAAGGGATATAGACAGGCTCAATGAGTGGGCAAAAATTTGGCAGATGGAGTATAATGTGGGAAAATGTGAGGTTATCCACTTTGGCAGAAATAATAGAAAAGCAAATTATAATTTAAATGGAGAAAAATTACAAAGTGGTTCAGTACGGAGAGACCTGGGGGATCCTTGTGCATGAAACACAAAAAGTTAGTATGCAGGTACAGCAAGTAATCAGGAAGGCAAATGGAATGTTGGCCTTTATTGCAAGGGGGATGGAGTATAAAAGCAGAGAAGTCCTGCTACAACTGTACAGGGTATTGGTGAGGCCACACCTGGAGTACTGCGTACAGTTTTGGTCTCCGTATTTAAAGAAGTATATACTTGCATTGGAGGCTGTTCAGAGAGGGTTCACTAGGTTGATTCTTGGGATGAAGGGGTTGTCTTATGAAGATAAGTTAAGTAGGTTGGGCCTATACACATTGGAGTTCAGCAGAATGAGAGGTGATCTTATCGAAACATAAGATTATGAGGGGGCTCCACAAGTTGGATGCAGAGAGGATATTTCCACTGATGGGGAAACTAAAACTAGGGGACATAGTCTCAGAATAAGGGGCTGCCCATTTAAAACTGAGATTAGGAGGAATTTCTTCTCTCAGAAGGTTGTAAATCTGTGGAATTCTCTGCCCCAGAGAACTGTGGAGGCTGGGTCATTGAATATAATTAAGATGGAGGTAGACAGATTTTTGAGTGATAAGGGAGTAAAGGGTTATGGGGAGCGGGCAGGAAAGTGGAGCTGAGTCCATGATCAGATCAGCCATGATCTTATTGAATGGTGGAGCCAAATGGCTGACTCCTGCTCCTATTTCTTATACATTCTAACAGTCTCCAAGTAGTTATTGAACTATTAGTGGGGAATATTAACATCTATATAGGAACACGGATCTGAAAGGTAACACTTACAAAGAAAGCATGACATATATGCGGGAAGGTGAAATGGAGGGATTGAGCTAACAGACTGGCGATGGGACATATTGCTCACAGTGGCACCTCATTGGGGGAAGATGGAAGAGTTGGGACAAGGGGCTTATCTCTGAGGTACTTCTTGTGAGATCATGAACCACCTTGTGACACGAGGGTTGCCTGAGAGCTGCTCTGTGCTGGACTCTCTTCTTTCCGTGCTGCAGGTAGAGCCGTTTCCTGGCTTGCTGCACTCACGCCGAACATTCCCTCCTCTGCCTTATTTAGCTAATGGATTCTCCAACTCACTTTCAGTGGAATTCGTTGCTCTTTATCTTCCGTTTCCTGTTAAACATCTTTGCCTCTTTATGCCGATAAATGTTGCGACTCCACCTTCTTCCAACTCGTGAATTTTCCAAATGCCCAAAGACAATTCTAGCCTATCCCCGCGCCCACCGACCCCTTTCCCTGCCTCTGCACTTACTTTAAACCCGTTACATCTGTAACTTTTGCCAGTTATGAGGAAGGGTCATCGACCTGAAACATTAACTCTGTTTCCCTCACCACAGATACTGCCCTATCCGCTGATTACTTCCAACATTTCCTGCCTTTATTTCCAGCCTATTGCAGCCAACCACCAGAATGATGCTCAACCCTGGACTTTCTGGCTCAACCGGAGAGATTAGCGCACATAAATCCTGCCCTGCCACACAGCAAAGTAACTGGAATTTCAGGCCCATAAAGCAGAAATGTCTGACAACATTGTTTTCATGTTTCAGGTCAATATATCAGACCAGACTTAAACTTTCCGTGCAGTATCCCCCGCAGGGCTGGTGGGACCAAGCATTATGAAAATGATCCTCCGTTATCCTCCTGTGGGATCTTCCAGTCTCGACTAATGGGTGAGTCCCAGGTGTTGCGTTTCGGCTCATTCATCCACTTCGAACCTGATTTCCAGGTCAGGCCACCCACTGGAGACACAGTCCCCAATATTGCTGTAGGGCTGATCTGCAGGTGCAATAGTGGCAGAGCAGGCCCCAAGCCTACCATTTTATTTGGGCAACGCGGGCAGAGGTGCCATCCTTAGTCCCCTGAGATGGTGTGTTCATCCTTTGGCCTTTCTGCTGACAGGGCTCCCACAATGTATGGATAGGCAGAGTCCCCACCCCAAATCCTGGCACTGACACCCAATCCCAGCTCGGAATGGCCTTAATCCATGGCTGGGAGGGGCCTATTGGCATATTTGGGAGAGGTTTATTTCCACGGTTGGAAGGGGCTTATTTCCATGGTTGGGAGGGGCTTATTTGCATGGTTGGGCGGGGCTTATTTCCATGGTTGGGAGGGGTTTATTTACATGGTTGGGAGGGGCTTATTTGCACGGTTGGGAGTGGTTTATTTACATGGTTGGGAAGGGCTTATTTGCATGGTTGGGAGGGGTTTATTTACATGGTTGGGAGGGACTTATTTCCATGGTTGGGAGGGGCTTTTTTGCATGGTTGGGAGGGGCTTATTTGCATGGTTGGGAGGGGCTTATTTGCATGGTTAGGAGGGGCTTATTTGCATGGCTGGGAGGGGCTTATTTCCATGGTTGGGAGGGACTTATTTGCATGGCTGGGAGGGGCTTATTTCCATGGTTGGGAGCGACTTATTTCCATGGTTGGGAGGGGCATTTTTGCATGGTTGGGAGGGGCTTATTTGCATGGTTAGAAGGGGCTTATTTGCATGGCTGGGAGGGGCTTATTTCCATGGTTGGGAGGGACTTATTTCCATGGTTGGGAGGGGCTTTTTTGCATGGTTGGGAGGGGCTTATTTGCATGGTTAGGAGGGGCTTATTTGCATGGCTGGGAGGGGGCTATTTGCACCATTGGGTGGGGCTTGTTTCTATGGTTGAGAGGGGCTTATTTCCATTGTTGGGAGGGGCCTATTTCCACAGTTGGCAGGGGCCTATTTGCATGGTTTGGAGGGGCCTATTTGCATGGTTGGGACGGGCCTATTTGCATGGTTGGGAGGGGCCTATTTGCATGGTTGGGAGGGGCCTATTTCCACGGTTGGGACGGGCCTATTTGCATGGTTGGGAAGGGTCTATTTGCATGGTTGGGACGGGCCTATTTGCATGGTTGGGACAGGCCTATTTGCATGGTTGGGAGGGGCCTATTTGCATGGTTGGGCGGGGCCTATTTGCATGGTCGGGAGGGGCCTATTTCCACAGTTGGGAGGAGCCTATTTCCACGGTTGGGAGGGGCCTATTTCCACGGTTGGGAGGGGTCTATTTGGATGGTTCGGAGGGGCCTATTTCTATGGCCGGGAAGAGTTTATTTGCATGGCTAGGAGGGCACCCACCAAGCTGTGTCACTGTGAGGCAGAGCAGCCCACAGCCACTCCACCTGAGGGAGCCCCAAACCTCCAGGCTGAAGATAAAAATTGGCTCCAGTAGTTTCCAGCTCCAAGAAGACCAACTCTGCCTCGAGACACAAGACAATAGACAGCCTCAAGGACCAGTTCCCTTCATTTGGCTGCGACTCAAAGCTTGTCGATAGACCTCACTTGATTCACTCCAGCTTTCATCTGGTGAGAGTTCCATTGAGGACTTAAGAAGAGATTCCCGAGCGAGGCTGAGTACACGCTCAGCACCCGGGATGGATGGCCGGGGGAACTCTCACCCATGTTCTGCTCCCTGATCCGGAGATCAACTGGTATTGTGGCGAGACCCATACTGCAAACGTGGGCCCACATGGTCCACAGTCAGAACATTCATCAAACCGATTACTGATCTTGGATCCGGTGTATCATATCAAACTGATGACAGCAAGGCGGTACAAAGGTATCGGATTCTGAATGGGTAAACGTGTATATTTCCCCGGGGTGGGGGGGGGAGTGATCTCTCCGGGGGGGGGGGTGATTTCCCAGGGGTGGGGGGGTGATTTCCCCAGGGGGGTGATTTCCCCGGGGGGGTGATTTCCCTGGGGGGGGGTGATTTCCCTGGGGGGTGATTTCCCCGGGGGGGGGGGAGTGAGTTCCCGGTGGGGTGGTGATTTCCCCGGGGGGGGGGGGTATTTCCCCGGGGGGGGGGTGGTGAGTTCCCCGGGGGGGGGGGATTTCCCCGGGGGGGGGGGATTTCCCCGGGGTGGTGGGTGATTTCCCCAGGGGGGGTGATTTCCCCGGGGGGGGTGATTTCCCCGGGGCCCTGGGGGTGATTTCCCCGGGGTGGTGGATGATTTCCCCAGGGTGGGGGGTGATTTCCCCGGGGGGGTGCTTTCCCCAGGGGGGGTGATTTCCCCGGGGGGGGGTGATTTCCCCGGGGGGGGGTGATTTCCCCGGGGTGGTGGATGATTTCCCCAGGGTGGGGGGTGATTTCCCCGGGGGGGTGCTTTCCCCAGGGGGGGTGATTTCCCCGGGGGGGGGTGAGTTCCCCGGGGTGGGGAGTGAGTTCCCCGGGGGCGGGGGGTGAGTTCCCCGGGGAGGGTGATTTCCCTGGGGGGGGGATGTTATCCCCGTGGCGGTGGGGGGGGAATTTCACAGGGGGGGGGGGTGATTTCCCGGGGGGGGGAGATTTTCCCGGGGGGGGGAGTGAGTTCCCGGGGGGGGGGGTGGTGAGTTCCCAGGCAGGGTGATTTCCCCGGGGGGGGGGGGTGATTTCCCCGGGGGCGGGGGGTGAGTTCCCCGGGGGGGGGGATTTCCCCGGAGGGGGTGATTTCCCCGGGGGGGGTGATTTCCCGGGGGGGGGTGATTTCCCCAGGGGTGGGGGCTGATTTCCCCGGGGGTGGGGGCTGATTTCCCCGGGGGCGGGGGGTAAGTTCCCCGGGGGGGGGTGATTTCCCCGGGGGCGGGGGGTGAGTTCCCCGGGGGGGGTGATTTCCCCAGGGGTGGGGGCTGATTTCCCCAGGGGTGGGGGGTAAGTTCCCCAGGGGGGGTGATTTCCCCGGGGGCGGGGGGTGAGTTCCCCGGGGGGGGTGATTTCCCTGGGGGGGGTGAATTCCCCGGGGGGGAGGTGATTTCCCCGGGGGCGGGGGGTGAGTTCCCCGGGGGGGGGTGATTTCCCTGGGTGGGGTGAATTCCCCGGGGGGGAGGTGATTTCCCCGGGGTGGTGGGTGATTTCCCCAGGGTGGGGGGTGATTTCCCAGGGGGGGTGATTCCCCCGGGGGGGGGAGTGAGTTCCCCGGGGGCGGGGGGTGAGTTCCCCGGGGAGGGTGATTTCCCTGGGGGGGGGGATGTTATCCCCGTGGCGGTGGGGGGGGGAATTTCACGGGGGGGGGGTGATTTCCCGGGGGG